>NC_056742.1:158374634-158674634 GCF_019279795.1 Protopterus annectens
ATGATATACTTTATTAAAATAATGGGAATTAAATCCCTTTGATTGTTCTCAATCTGCTAATACAACATTTGCATAAATTGGGGCACTTCTGGCCCCCATCGCTACGTCTGTTCACTGATGGTGATATTCGCCATCTAGATATACATATAGTTGTTCCATAATATCAGTTCTAATAATTTCTGCATGGTGAAAAACTGTTTATGGCTCTTACTTTTATCACTTAATAAACAATTCTGAAAGTGTTGTAGCCCTATAGCTTGTGGTATGACCGAAAATAAGTTGACCACATCTATTGTCACAAATAAAATATATTTTCTATAAGGGGTATCATTCAAGAGATGTAGCAGGTGTCAAGAATATGGCTTTCTTTTGCCACCAAGTTCTTAGTGTGGAAATCTACACATACAGCTAGTGGCATAATATGTTTTTTATTATATGACATACAGTACTATCTACTATGTAACACTTTGAAACATTATAATATGAACAAAGACTTTATAAACAAATAGCAACAAAAAAAAAACAACTAGAGAAGGACATAAGGACATGGTATATGAGATTACAGAATAAGGACATTTAATCATTTTTGGTCAGAAAAGCAAAATGTAATTAATCGCAGTGTGCACTGCTACATAGGTTATCACAACTTGACCATGTTCTACTGACCATACCGTTTCATCAAAATGTTTTTCTACTTCATGACCACTGTAGTGAAGATTTATTTTTTCTCATAGATCTGGTTTATTATGGAAATGTTTATTTAACCCAAGTGGGTACATTGGCCTTAGAATCCACAGAATGCTTGTTGTGTTGTGTTGCCTAGCACACATTGCTTCAGTAGGAGAGCAGGTGTAACAAGACATGAGTCAAATTAATAAATGGACTATATCATTTCTGACTGATAAGGACAAGACCAAATTATGGCAAGATGCAGATTAATGAGTATAAGTGCATTACTAAGGGGCTGGGGTGCTTTACTTTAAGAAAGTAAAAGAAAAATCACCCCCCAAAGCCCAGCTTTGATCAGTGTGTTGTTTTTTTTTCTAATTTTCTTATTTCACTGTATATGCCTCACTTTCTTTGAAATGTGCCAGACTACATCAGCCAGCAGTTATGAACTGCTTCCAATTACAGATGTTGCTAAGCTGTGTGTTCAACTTCCTACACAGCTCAACTATCCAGAGTAACTAATTGTTCACAAAATGATTTAACGTGTCAGAGAAAATATTCTCTTTCATTGGTAATACATTTTTTTTTATTTATATGATTAAATGTTTCAGTAAATTAATGATTATATCACTACACTCACAGTTGTCATTAGCAACAGCTTTCTACCTTTCCACTGCTTCCTCATAGTGTGCACAGGGGATCATGTCATGTGACATGTTGGGGATACCACTGTGTGCCACTCTGTTCCAGGGTTAAGAAGCAGTAACATATGAATTATATTTAATACCTTTTCCTTCATGCACCTGTCATTGTTTCTAATTAAAAAGGATAGACACAATGGACTGTTTCAAATATAATGACATTATGACCATAATCAATTGCTGTATTTCTTATTTTATTTTTTGTTATCAAGGTAAGTGGACTGGTTCAGAAACCATGTTCAGTCATGACACTGGCTGTCAGACAAAGGCATGAAACATTTGGGATAATCACTGACATAATACTGAAAAAAATACTTAACTGATGTATTTCTTTAACAATTTAGCTTCACAGACTCTCTGAAGTTGTAATGGTAATAGTCTTGTGTGTAGTTCCAAAAAGTTGCTCAGTACATAAAATTTATATACCAGTAGATTAATATGACATTTCAGTTCACACTGAATTGCAGAACTTATTGTAGAACTCCCTAGTTAGATTCACTCACATGCTTAAACAACCATAGGAACAGTACATCATCACAGGTATGTAGAACTATTCCTAAAGTCTACCTTGACATTTATATCAAATACAGATGTAGTCACTTCCAATGTAACTGAACAACTAATGGTTGCCTATGCCATATCAAACCAGCTTATTCCTGAAGTCCACAAAGATATTGGAAAAAAAAGTAGTAATACCCAAAAGTGAATGTGCCCTCCTATTATTACCCTTTATTCAGCTTGCAGTAGTTGTCATATTTAAAATATGCCAAATGGTGTATGCTGATTCGTAGCACTCTGGCCCCATCTCAAACATCACTTTGCAAACCTCCAAAACCTAAATGGGTACCTGTAATAATTTGATCTTCCCTTTTGATCTCCACATTAACATTCAGAATCTGAAATGAATGGTTCTGTCCATTATTGCATGATAAACTTTGCACCAATAACACTCCATGCTTATTTAAGACACCATGATGACAATATTATTACCCTACATTATCCCTGTTTTGGATTGAACCTGGTGGAGATAAGCTTCAGTAAAACAGATCCATCAGTCAGGAACTACCTATCCCCCAAACTCAGGTAAATGACAGATTGCAAACAATTTAGGGAAATTTGCATATAACACACACAAGAAACTTATAAGTATACATTTTAAACAGATAAAGGTTAAAATTATTCAGACTTTTTATAACAGTTCCAGATCCTGCTATTAAATCATCACATTTCTCCCAATACTGAAAACCAAATACCATTATGTGAACTTGAGCATGGGTAATAATAATAATAAGCTTGGGACAAAAGCGTTTAAAGCTTTCACTGCTGTTCTGAATAAAATGTTTGCCCGCAACTGGAAAAAAAAAAAAACAAGCCTTCACTGCTGTTCTGAATAAAATGTTTGCCTGCAACTGGTGCGAGCCATCTTTTTGGATTTAATAATAATAAAAGTTCCCTATTAAGTAAGCAAACGCTGTTTAACAGACAGCTAAATGTTGAAACGGCAAAATCCCAAAGACACGGAATAGTGATTTTTTTCCCACGGAAAAAAAAAATCACTGGGCCGATTTAGGGACTTTGCCATTTCCTCCACCGTGGTGCGATCTCGAAGTTGGTATATTTAAGTATGGGGGTGTGGGGGGAGAAGCCCCCCACTTTATTTTGTTTTTTTTTTTTTTTTTGCGGAGTGGTGATTTTTTTTTCCTGGGAAAAAAATCAATGTTCTGTTTGTTTGGAATTTTGTGTTTTCGTTTTTTTTGGGTCAATTATACAGTATTCACTTTTTTAAGCATTTGCTGTTATAATATAGACCCTAATAAAAATTGCTATAACATAACTGTGGTCTTAGTTACTTGTTGGTCATATGTATCTAACTGACTCTGCATATTAATACAAGATTTTTGTCAATGTGACATATGAATCTTCTCTTTTTACACATTTTCTTAACTCCCGAATAACACTTGTTTTACTTGTATTGGGATGTCATGCAACCCAGGTTATAACTGAGATATGGTATTAGGTGGTAAAACCTCTGATACATGTGTAACTTATGCATTACTACTTCTGACATAGCATTCTGGTCTTTTCTTTTTAAAATCTTGTTATTGGGTGCACCACACAAATCTGTTTAAAATCGCATTTGATTTGTTCTTGAATGTGTGCATGTTAACATGTAACTTTTTCATTGTTCATATGTACATTCAGTATGTATCCTGTTGTTAACACTACTATATCTATGTTGTAAGAATTGTGCTCACGGACCTGGGTTATGGCTGTAAAGTGCCCCATGACCAGACCACCTAATCAAGTTACAAAGAATGAATGAATAAATGACTGTATCTAATGAAGCAGTGTCTCTGAAAAACACCAACAGAAAATTGAGGAGCATTATAGTTTTATGATATTCAGGGGAGGAGGAGGAGGAAAACATGCCATCAGATCAAGCCACTGCTGACTTTGCTAATGCAAAAGTGAACACACATATTCAGCCCATAAGAATTTTACAGAAGGGTTTTTAAACTCCCTCTCTCAGGTATTCTTTATTACTCTTTATTTAGAATCAGTTTATCTCATTTTAACTTCTATAAGGGCTCTGGTATTTGAAAGCCTGCTGAAGATGATTTTGAGAATTTTTGAGTGAAATTCTTTTATTCCCTCACGCACGCCCAAAGGCAGGCACTGTAATATAAATAAGCTTGATTTGCCTTCTCTTTAGTCTTATTTTATTGGTGATGATAGTAATTTGCCACACTCCATTTATGTGCTTATATTAGTAAAATTAGGTTCCTTGCTGCTGACCCTGATGTGCAAGTCATGGCCGACAGTTCACTTCCAAGTTAACTGAGAGCTTTAATTAGGGAGTATAGCCCGTTGTAGAAGACATTAAAGAGATTGCTTCCAAATGAAATGTGTTTAACTCCTAAGAGCTCATGGCTGTATTGAGGGGTTGGATGTAATGGTCCCTTTCTAACATAATATAATTTTGGCTATGACCAAGGCATGCAGAACTTATTATATAATTTAACAATATATTAATTCTAATTAGAATCACTTACCTGCTTGCACATTGTACATTTTTTAGTGTAACAATCTCAGTGAACACACAGATTTTAACATGGTGCATCATAATTCTAAAGGAGAAAGAAAAGATGTCATGAGATTAAGCTACTTCTATTTATACTAGTGCTGGAATGGAGGCAGACAGTAATAATAATTTCCATAACAGCTTTAATCTGCCTCTATTCCACTTTATCTTTTGTGTTTCTTTTTCTTTTGAGTCATTAGAGCCACATGCAAATGTTCAGTCGTAAGCTTATTTTTCAGTTTTGGAGACTCCTGGCATTTGAGTCACTTGCCCGTATTGCATCTGTTCCCAGGCATTGGTGCTATACAATTTCCAGTTGTACACTATATTATTTGCATACCAGCCTTAACATAACTGACTGTGGAATATCTGTTGTATGACATTAATGTTATCATAAAGTAAGAATCTAGTACATCATACTATAAATCTGCAGGTATACTGGTATAGTTTTGTACAAGCATGAGGGCAAACTGAAGCCAATTACAAGCCTTGCAGTTCCCCTGGCTTTTCTAGGAATCTATAGTACAAGCTATGCATATCAGAGGCAGCATTATACTATGTAAGTTTAGTAGATGCTATTCAGTTGTGCTACCCATTTGGGGTCTGTTTTTTCAGCTTAACGGACAATATTTTTGTGGTCTCCAGCTGGAGTCTGTAAGTATCCTGAATTAATATTCCTTACAATATTTGGGCAGTACATAGTAAGTAAAATAGATTTCAAATGTGTCTCCTTAATAATTTAGTGGTTTACAGCAGTTTGCAATAAATACCCACGGTGGTGCAGCGGTAGCATTGTTGCCTCACAGCAAGAGGTTCTCCCGTTCAATTCTCGGCTTGGGTTGGGAGTGCCTTCTGTGTGGAGTCCTCTCCTCGGTTGAGTGGGTGTTCGAAAGACATGCATTGAATGGGCATCGGGCTGGCAAATCAACACCATAAAAAAAAAAAAGAAAACCTGCCAATCATTAGCGGACCGGAGATCCACTGTGGCGACCCCTAACTGGGAAAAGCCGAAAGATAAACAACAACAGCAGTTTGCAGTGAATCGTTATAGCACTATATTAGTCTTATTTATTTGTCTGTCTTTATTTAATGCTTTCTTTGGGATAAACAGTAGCATTCAGTTTTCTCTAATTAATATTTATCTGTGTTTTTGTCTCCATAGTAATAGAGTTACTTACCTAGATGGTATGTTATTACTGTGTACCATGAAAGAATGAAGAGGGTCACAGCTACATCTGCGACTAACTGAGGAGGCCTTGCTATAAGAAACCCCATATCTACTCACAAATCCTACAAAGGTTGTAACTCTTTTTGGTTCACTTTGAACCACTGTTGGTCAGAAGACATTGTCTTCCCTACCTCGTCATTTCCCTCAAAGCCAGAATATACTACACTGATTACCATTAGCTGCCCCTGTTGAACACCATATAAGCTCTCTGGATTCTAGTGGGAGCTTATAAAAAATTTTTGGGGGTTGTCCCAGGAGGGTCCTCATCTTTATCATTTCCTCTGACTGCCTGATTTACATGGTATTGTATATCCATAATGTTTGCATGCTGTGTTACTCAGAAGTAAGGATCATGATTGTATCAGCCAGTGAGACCTTGATGTGTTACAAGTTTTGAGTTCTGGTGTTAAATCGTGGTGCACATTGCACTACATGTTCTGTACTGTCTCTTGTTACTATGCCTACCATGGTGAATTTCATTTTGCTTCAAAAGGAACACTGCATTATCAGCTCTTAAGATCCTTCTAAATGTAATGCTGTTAGATACCTTTAGCAATAGGCTACTTTAAATATAGGTAATATACTAGTGAGATCTATATTGATTCTTTGATGTACATTGGCAATTAATATACCATGATGAAAACCATCAAAACTAAAATGTTCCATTGAACCCCATGGAAAACCCTTCATCCTTCAAAAAATGCTAAAAACAGTGTTTGTGCAGGAAGGGCACATCCCCCAACTTACATATGTGGCACTGCACACCTCCCATCCACGCACGGGGCACTGTATCCCCACTCCACAACCATTATTTTAAATATAACAACTCCAGAATTGCTCAAGAGTGAGGTAAATGCCATGCACCAACACTGCAACATTACAGACTAAGTGAAAGGAAAAACCTTTCAGTTACACTGATAAATTCCAACCACTCACACATTGTCCTTCAGCTGCAGCTCTTAAACAAACACAATTCACAATCAAACACCACAAAGTGAAAGGTGAACAAAGACCGGATTGATCAAATGAATGACAATACATGAATGAACTATCATGAAAGCCAGGTACCCAAGAATGTAGAAGATCGAAGCTCAGACTTGCAAATTATTAATTCCCAATATTTTATAGTCTTCAGCTCATTACTGCTGTCTTGTAATACCATACCTGGTCCTGGTCCTGCAAGCAATGACTTCATGCTTAAGCTAACAAAGGAAGAACGAATTGAGGTATATGGCTTCAAAATCACAAACGTCTTTGGTAGATGTATGCACAATCAAATGCATTCAGTCCATACCTTGCAACTCTGTCAGCTAGGCATCTCTCAAGAGCATTAGATATTGTTTGTCATTACAGTATTTTGGACCCATTTTGGTCTCCCTTCTCACCAAGTGGTTCCCTGACTGTGTTGCTAGAAGATGATAAGCTGGAAAGTGAAACTCAGCAGTTTCACATTTCATGCGTGTAAATGTTGAGTTCCCCAATTTTCTGTATTAGGTATTTCCTGTCATAGTCTTTGTAAATATCTTGGTAGCTCCCCAGAATTCTGTGTTGGATCCTATCCTTGTCACTCACTTTGTAAATTACAGGGAAGTCACTGTGGCAATTTGAAACTAATGCACTAGGTTGCGGACTCTTCTAGTATGTTAGCAAGTCATACAATACATTCAGACAGCAGAAGATTTTAAGTCTTCAGATCTTAGCAACTTTACACTCTGCAATTGACCTGCATTTCAGTCAGTCAATGGTATTCACATCCAAAGCACTGAAAAGTTTTGCAACTTCTGATTTACCAAATAATTTCCACTCTTCAGTGTAGTTAAAACTCTGCCTTAAAATGACTTGCCTTCTAGTGCTACTGAACCAGCTCTTCTAAGCTTCAAGTCTGCATCATTAGCAACCCACTCATATCATGTTTTCGTGAATATTTTTCCTAGGACCAAGCAGAAACTTAACAAACTTTATATGTTACATTCATTCTCACATATGCTGCTCAATTGTCACCTTCTGTCATGTAATTTATTCTGTTTACTCTCTTCTTCCCATCATTTCAGTGCATTGCTGTCAACCCTTCAGGAAAAGCTGGAGTAAGAATGCAAAAATATAACTTCAGTTAACATTTTCTCACTGAGTCTTTTCAAATTTCTAATTGCCTATACTTGTCTAAGACTTACAAGGGCATAAAGTCCTTGTGAGCTCAGGTCAACTGTATGAGGACAGCTCTGTCTCCAAATCAAAGGGCATGTTCAGTGATGCCAACTATTCCACTGCTGTCAATCTACTATGAATTAATTCCTCTACAAGTTGACAGAAACACCTATAGTCCCACAGTTCCAAAAAATCTATAAATCTGACTGTTCACTTACAACAGTTAGCACTTAAGTCTTTAGTATGTATAACCATCTTGTGAAGTAATGTACAAAAAACCAAAGACAAGCAAAGAATAATCCACGACCTTGAAGAAAGGAACCGGAACTCTGCTAAAGTCCACAAGGCTGTATTTTTATTTCTGAAGTATTCCAAAAGTCACAGATAAAATCACACAAGCGCTTTCGCTCAGGCAATCCTGAGCTTTATCAAGTGAAAACAAATTGCAGTGTGCAGTAACCTCCATTAAATAGCCTGGCAATTATACAATTAATTAATTAGTAAATCTAGTACTAAGGTGTGGTGCTTTAGAGTTGGGTGTTAAAAAAGTTAGTCATTATATCAACTCAAAAAATGAAATGTTTGCAATAACATATGCACTTAAATAAAAATGACTAACCATAAAAAACATTTTAAAATGCCAGTTTCCTAGGTTTCAGAACATAAAAGTCTGAAGTCTGATTGGGGTTGTAGATTGTTAAAGAATATGCTTAAAGATGTGTTTAGATTGTCAGTGAATTGTTAAAAAATTTTTTTCATTATTACTTTACACTGATAAAAACATGCAATAAAATATGCGTGAGATATTTTTAATGCCCATCCATATAACATTTCATATAGAATTTGATTTATTAGTCGGAATCCTATAACCGTGGATGTTCAATAATTTAATATGCTGTGTGGGGATGCTGTGGTATGAAGGGGGTCAAGTGTGAGAGTTATAACCTAGCCCTCCTAAGCTTGAGGACCGGTTTAATGCTGATCATCCCATTCAGACCTGGTGGCTTCCCTGCATTCAGTCTCAACTGCCATAATAGTTCACGGTAGCCCAAGGTGGATTCCCAGTCACCACCTCTTGCATTTGGCTCAACCTGTTCCAGAACTAGAAACTGGATTTTGGGTTCTGGGCAGGAGAGTTAGTGTTTGTAGAAGGCGTTGGTTTCCTTCTTCCTGGTCATGTCATAAAGATGCTCGTAGATACGTTTTCTTAATTCCCTCTCAGTTTTGCCCACATAGAAACTTTGACAGTTGGTGCACATCCCCAAGTATATGACCCCTCTAGAGGCACAGGTGTAAAATCCAGTGGGGTGTATCTTGTAGTTCCTAGACGGGAGGTATGGTGCTGTTTCTTTGGATATGGCATGACATTGGGCACAGGCACCACATTTGAATGTGCCCAGCCTTGGTTGTTTTACCTTCATCTTTTTTCTTTGATTTCTTTCAAATAATTCCTTTAAATTAGCCCCTCTTTTACGAACAAAACTGGGTTTAGGTGGTATGTAGTCCTTTAGTTCTTCAAAGAGGGTTAAAACCGGCCAGTGATGTAAGATTGTTTCTTCTAATTCATAGGAATTTGATGAGTATGTGTGTGCAAAACTGTTAGTGTGAACAGTATCCTTGTTTTGTGTATTGTTGGTCACTGGTACAAAACCCCCCCCTAGTATTGGTTTGTAGAGGGAATGTCGTGCAGATTTTACCTCTGCTGCTAGAGTTAGAAATAGTTCCAGAGGGTAACCTCTCTCCAAGAAAAGGTTTTTCAAAAATTCCACCTCAGAATCAAAATCTTTCTCCGTACTGCATATTCTACTTGCTCTGATGAGCTGCCCCTTAATGATCCCCCTCTTTTGATATGATGGGTGGGCACTTTCAAAGTGTAGCAAGGAGTTAGAAAATGTTGCCTTGCTATGTAGTTTGGAATGGAAAGTTTTCTGATTGTAGTCCTTGTAAAGAGTGATTTCCAGATAATGAAGTTCGTGCTGATCCACTGTGTGTGTGAATTGTAGGAAATTCGTTGTTGAATTGATGTGTGTAAGGAATTCAGATAGGTTCCCTTCAGAGCCAGACCATAAAATACAGATGTCATCCAAATAACGTCTGTAGAAAAGGATGTGATCTTTCCATGGGGGTATTAAAACGAATGTATGCTCCCACATGTGCAATACTACATTTGCGTAGAAGGATGCACAAGATGCCCCCATGGCAACCCCCTTGCGTTGCCGGTATAATTCACCATTAAAAAAGATGAAGTTGTTGGACAAAACCATCTCCATCATTTCGGTAAGCAAGTTGGACATTTTGTTACTAAGGGTTGTCTTCTGGCCTAGAAATTGGGCAAACCATTCCAAACCTTTTTGATGAGGGATGCTGGAAAACAGATCTTTGATGTCCACTGTGACCATTAAGGTGTCTGGGGAGTAGCAAGAGGTGGGAATGTCCCGGAGGAAGTGCCAAGAATCCTTGCAGACATGGGACAATAAAGACGTGTATTCTTTGGTCACGTAATCAATAAGTGTATGTATAACCATCTTAATAACCACAAAACTGAATTAAGTTGAGTCTGTCAGCTGGTACACTGTACCATCATTGCTAATACATGATAACCTTCTACTCAGCCCATGGTTATACTACTGAACTGCTTATAGTGACTTGTGAAACTTTATTTGTATTGTATCACATCCTCAATACTTTTTCTTTAATTGTATTCTGATGGCACAGAGTCATGTACTTCTGCGTGTTTGATGTGCTGCTTGACTATTATGTTATACATGCATTTTTAATGTAATTTATCTGTTCATTGTGCAGCAATTTGAAGTGATATGTTAATATGATATTTAACAACTTGTAATCATCATAAGTAAACTGTTATTTGTGTAATATTCTGCTCAGGGATCTGTTGAAAATGGTCATCATACCTCTCAGCCTACAGACATTGTATATAGGAACAAAAGCCCTTGAAAAGTATGGACATATAGCAAAAAATCTGGACATCTAATTAGAATAAAATCTGAATACAAAATAACACATAACTCTTCCCACTTCCAATAGGAATGTGAGAAATTGCTCAGAAGCACATGCTTAAAAACAGAGTGACAAAGATGATAGAAAAACATAAGCACATTATCAGAGAGAGAATGTAGAATCTGTAGACATTAATGAACTGTATTGCAAAATCCTGCCATACGAGGTCATTTATTTTTGCTTAAGAAAACAGGAGATGTAAGATATACATTTTTGGAGCCATTAGTATGTTGGCCAGGTAGTGTGGTATACTGGACAGCTTAAAAACAGCTGTGATGAGGGGCGGTCAAAAATAGGTGAAGGGAAACATCAAGCCTGCAAATAGGGGCATGCTTCCAAAAACAGGTACATCATGTGCAGGGGTAAATTAAGCCCAAAAATAGGAATGTTCCTCCAAAATAGGGACAGTTGAGAGATATCTGGTGGGCACCCATAGCAGACCATTCCCAAATGGTTGATGTAAATTAAAAAAAATAATGGTCATTTTTTAGAACTTTTTGACTGCATTTGTTGTATTACCGTGTCTTTGCTTGATGGGAAGCACAGTACTGCACATCTACTCGATTCCTTTTTCTGTGACTTTACTAGGGCATTGATCTGCTTACTACTGCCTCTGACTGGAGCAAAGCATGACAGTCATTCCCCAGCTTAGTTAAGTGATAACTTGAAACCAGAAATATAGCCCTTGGAAGAAGGCATTAAATGTATAATTTCAGAAGAAATAAGTGCATTAAAGTCATTAAGAGCTTATTGAAATATTTTCAGTGTTATACTGTCTTGCAGTGCTGTGCTGTACACCATTCATTCGTCAAGGCAAAGTGCACTGTTTTAGAGCAATGAAGCAGAACATATAGAAGCTGTATTAATTCAGCCACTGAAACACAGATCACTTTCAATGTTGCATTGTACCATCACCCTGTATTACAGCATCTTGTTACATTGTACCATGATACTGTATTATAGTATTCATTCAACCCATGCTAGGCAGAGCTTTGTGAGTCACTGGATAGAAGTAATGGAAACTGTAACTGCATGAGGAGAAATGTCTTTTAATAATGGGACTTGATCAACTGAAACATTCTAGGCCCAACCAAGTATCTAAATTCTGAGTGTTATTTTGCCTCTGTAGCTGAAAAGAGGGTTATTTCATCTTGTAAAGTGCAAATTTTC
Organism: Protopterus annectens; assembly: GCF_019279795.1. Taxonomy (NCBI): domain Eukaryota; kingdom Metazoa; phylum Chordata; order Ceratodontiformes; family Protopteridae; genus Protopterus; species Protopterus annectens. The sequence goes on from NC_056742.1 coordinate 158,386,648, forward strand.
AGAATTGTAATGCTATGGCTTGACATTGTTTCAGATCACTGATTGAATCGTCAACGAAAAGTGTGGAATTTTCAAGTGTGGAACTCTGAGCCGTCATGAAATTCCTATTCCTGCATAAGAAAAATCCAAAGACAATACATGAATGTATGATGCAAACATTGAGTGCCAAATGCCCTTCTTACTCAATTGTGAAGAAGTGGTGTGGAAACATTCAGCATGGAGATTTCAAGACCGAAGATGCAGCAAGGTCCGGGAGGCCTCAAACGGTGTCATCTCATGAAATTGTTGACCATGTCCATGACCTCATTTTGGCAGATCGGGAAATATCTGCTAAAACTATTGCTGAGACACTACAGATATCCAGGGAACAAGTTGGGTTTATAATCCATGAACAGCTGAGTATGCAGAAGCTGTCAGCCAAATGGGAGCCCAAATGTTTGAAATCCAGTAAGAAAATTATTGAGTGAACATTTCCAAGTTGACTTTGTGGCATATTTGTCAAGCTGGTGCCAGCCTTTTGAAATGATTAGTTAGTGTTGGTGAAACATGGTTACACCACTATGATCCTGAGACAAAACAGTCCATGCAATGGTGGCACTCATGTTCACCATGGCCAAAGGAGTATAAGGCCCAAAGGTCAGTAGGAAAGGTCATGGCCACAGTGTTTTGGGATCAGGAAGGTATTGTAATGACTATCTTCCAAAGGGTCAAACAGTTAATGCAGAATACTTTGTAACTTGCTGTGCTGACTAAAGGAGACACTGAAAGAAAAAAAAAAAGAGAGGGTAGCTACATGAAGGAGTTCTCTTTTTGCAAGACAATGTACCTGTTCACAAGGCTGGCAAAAAGATGGATGTTTTGACAAAATTGGGGTTTGAATGCATAGACCATCCACCCTACTCACCAGATCTTGTTCCATCTGACTATTTTCTGTTTCCAAACCTTAAAAAGAGTTTGAAAGGGTGGCAGTTTTTCAGTGATTAGGAGGTGATTGTATCAGCAGAGCAGTATTTCAGTGACCAGATTTCAGACTTATTTTGGCAGGGTTACAGAAACTTCAGACATGATGTGCCAAGTGTGTTGAACTTCAGGGTAAATTTGTTGAATAACTTGTAAGTTTCATGGCTCCATGTCATTTCCTTCTAGGTCGGGCTTGGAACTTTTCAGCATAGGTTTGACAGCTCTTCCTGTCAGCAGTGCTTCAGGCTTCTGTCCATATAGCTACAAGTATTTAGGTGCTCTTGGTGGTGGTGCTGCGGTAGCGTTGTCGCCTCACAGTAAGACGCTGTCCGGTTCGATTCTCAGCTAGAGCGTCTTCTGCGTGGAGACATGCGTGAATGGGCGTACCTTCGTTGAAGGTTGTATGTCAGGCCTGGCAAGCCGGTATGTAAAAATCAACTGCCAATCATTAGCGGACCGGAGTTCCGCTGGGGTGACCCCTAACCAGGAAAAGCTGAAAGACACAAAAAATTTAGGTGCTCTTGCTACAAGTTGCTCTGCACTTTTGAGGAGAAAAAAACATCAATGGCAGAGACCAGCACAAAAGTGCTGTTGCCAAGCACTCTGTATTTATTTATACTTTTGATTACTAGGTTGTCGATCTGAGTTGAGCATAATTTTCATTGGAGGCCCATGGAGTAAATCTCCATACTATCAAAGAGCAAAAACTTTACAAAAATAATGATTAAAAACATTATGCAACAAACTTTTGCACATTAGATTTATTATTACAACATTGTTAAATGACTACTGGGACCTTTACTTTGATAAATGCACTTTAATTTAGGATGATGGGGGAGCGTTCAATGCAGGAGTGGAAGGAAAAAAGCAGCTAAAAAGCCTGACTGTTGTTAGCAGACAAGTGACTACAATGATGAAATAGTAGATTATAATACCTAAAAGATATTGCTTCACAACATGTACCGTACAATCTCAGAAGTTCCTGTGGCAAGATAACTATTAATGCAGACAGAAGCCAAACAAAAGGTTTTGGGCTGTTGCCCTATGGGGCATTTACTTTTTCTTCATATATTTCACACATGAATTTAACTAAATTAATAAGTTGTCCATGCATTTTATTTTGTATTTATTTATCTGTTCTTTTATTTGTTAACCAGTTAAGTGAACTGGCCCATCATGAAATCATTCCTTGGATATTATACACTTTTCTATAATATGTTACACCCTTACAATTGGACTGAATTTTATTTATTTATTGACATTTGTTAAGTGGGTTAGTCCAGCTGGGCTGTAAGCCCATTTTCTGTGGAGACCTGAGGAGAAAAGCTCCAGTGACACAAGCAGTTTACAGTATAATAAAAAGTCACACTCCAGGGTAGTACAATTAAAAATACAGTAGGACAAGAATCCAGCTGTAAGAATCAGACACATAGTAAAATACAAGTGGCATTGTACAAAAAAAATACAAAACGGACAGCAGAATTTGGACTTACAATAACGTGAGGTTGAATGTAATTGTTAAATAATTATTGGTTTAATAAGTGAAAACAGGCAAAGTCTAATATATAAAAAAAGCACATATGTGATGGGAATGAAATATAAGGGTATGGAGGGTTAGTTAAGGTCCTGTCAGGGGCAAGTTTTGGTGTTAAGTAGATGAAGTTTGAGTTCCTTTTTGAAGTGTAATGGGTGGGTAAAGGAGTGAATGTGTAAAGGAAGTTTATTAAACTGCATATGTAAATCTAGCAATTTCTGTATCTACTACTACTCTTCTAAACCTACAAAATAATTTTTCCCATTAATAAACAATCTTTATAAAGACACATTCTACCCATGGTTGAGAGCAGTAAAACATACAGACTCTGTCTAGGCATCCTGGAAAAATACCATCTCAACAGCAGCCCATAACAGAGAGTTAGATCACAATGAATAATCAGGCAAATAAACCACCAAATATAATTAAGTTATTTAATAGAAAAACCTCAGCCTTTTCCACTTTAAGAAAACTTTGGAATGTCTTGTTTGGACATTCAGAATTAATAATCCTCATCCATCTTTTACAATGAAGATTTTACAGAAGAGTTTCCTGCTACCCCTTTTCAAATGTGGTCAACTAATCCCTTCCCATTGCACTATTTCTTAGAGCCATAACTACCTCCTTTTTATCTTATGAACATGTCACATCAAGAAACATGGAACTTCACAGAACCACTTCCAAACTACTGATCAGTTTCCAGAGATTCATAGGTAGCATATCACCAGACAATTCTTGTTAACCCATCCTCATTTCTAACCATCCCATGCACATTTCTGTATTGCAGACAGAATGTAACTGCTTTGCTTGCATCACATTGATTTTTACATAATATCCTTGATTTTTCCTTATATTATTGGTGTGTTCCTCATACAATTTGGGGTTATGTTTTAACAAATCACTAAGGATTGCAGTCACTAGATGACAAACAGTTTCAGACTCCATATCCTCCCAAAAATTTATATTAATGCAAATCCTGTTATTCTAGCAAATAAGTATATTATATTAAACAATATTTAAAATCTGTCCCTATTTTTTTTTGGTTTTCTTCCCTATTAATTTTGGCTTTTTCTATAATTTTTGAGCTAATGGCATGAAAGGTATGCTTGGCAACTCTCAAACTGCATACATACATTGAAACATGCTCAGTTATGAGCAAATATGCCACAAACAAAAAGACTGTTGAAGTGGTGTGGAAGAGGTATTCACTTCCTACACCCCCTTACTCTAGTGTTCTTATTCTGAGGAACCTGTTTGTTGGAGAAAGAGTGAGGATTGGCAGGCAATGAAAAACCTCTGTCTTCTCAAGGAAGGCTGCATGCTCAGAATGTTGAAAAACAGTACACTTTAAACAGAAATATATTGCCTGTTCAGAAGTGAACAATAGCACAGTAACAGCTACTGCCTTAACAGGTTCTAGTTAAGCAACTTCCATATGAGCGGTGTTATATTGAACTCACCGCTGTCTAGAAATCCTTTTATCTAAGGGGATATTAAGCTATTTAAGGGTGCCTGATGCACAAAACTCACTACTCATAGCAGCAGGAAGGCTCTGGCTGTTATTTGAGAAATGGATGAATAATTTGCCATGCAGCAAAGATATGAAGAGTGTTTCATTTTTCAGACAAAGGTGTGTCTACCTGATGGGTGAATATGTAAATTACAGCTAATGAAATTTCTTGGAGAGTTAAAAAAAAGAGGGAACATCTGCTGGTCAAAATCTACTACCCCATGGAGGAAATGATGAGGGGTGAGGAGCTAAAAATAGTGGCATCTCATCAGCTGGTCACTGTGCTGAAAACAGTTATTCAGGTGGTAAGTAGTAAGACACATTTCTCACAATCTTGTATTCAAACAAAAATGTGTAGTGTCCAAACAATGACCATTCAGCACTTTAGCTATGTACCGTATGAGGATATACCTCTACTATATTGTTATTGAAAATGTTTGTGTAGAATTAACCTTAAATAAGATTTTACCTGATAATATGCAGAATAGTTAATCTAATCAAGATGAAAAATAATTCACAACTCTGTGTATGATGTCAAAGCATCTTTACTAGAGCACTGAAACCAATAAAGTAGTCTGACCTTCTAGGTACAGGATTATCTGTTTTTTTTTTTTTTTTGCTTAAATTCATCTGTATAACAAACTGGGTATGAGGGTAAGATGGCACTCTTGATTTCTTTGGACAAGGCCAGTACTTAGTTTATGGACATTCCTCACAGTTTACTGGTCAGCTGTCAGTACTGGAGGGCTAGGATCAGTGCCTCCCAGCAAGAAGCTCTATTCACAGTCCTTATAAAATGAATAAGCCATTGCACATTTAAACATTATAAAGTATGCAGGATTACCTAGGAGCAGATCAGCGAAAGCCAAAAGAGGGGGAGGAAAGTGACAAGCCTATTTGAACCCTGGATGAGATTGATATTGCTCTTCTGAGAACCTATGGTCAGACTGCATACTCAAAACAGATCAAGCAAGTAGAAATTGATATTTGGCAACTACATAAAAAAATCAACAAGCTTACAGAAATTAAAAAGTCTCACACTGATTTGGATTCTCCAGCACTGTGGGACACACTGATTTGGATTCTCCAGCACTGTGGGACACACTGATTTGGATTCTCCAGCACTGTGGGACTTCATTACTAACAAACAAGCTCTACAAAGTGAGCAGCCATTTCAAGTTCTAAGATGCACAAAAATCATTGCTGCAGATTCTGAGGATCCAAAAATACATCATCAATGTGAAGCAATTCAGCAAATTTGTGATTGACCTAAGTAGCTCTTACAGACATTGAGGGGGGATGAGTGTTGGCACAAACAGAAACAAATATGAGAGCTCCACATTTCCTTGCCACCTAAGATTGACCCATCTGTTACAATGATGTAGGTAGGGGAGAAGAATGATGTGACATACTGTGGTGATGGTGGTTGCAAACAACAGGCAGAAAAGCTTCAAGAGGTTGTAAAGGCCCCTCTGCTACAGCCAGAATGTTTTTTTTTAACCTGGAAATTGAACCACCCAAGGAAGTGTTATTGTTTGGGCCAGCAGGTACAGGAACAACACTGTGTGCTCAAGATGTTTCAGAAATGTGTTGTGCAGGATGCTAGAATGGTCAGTGAGCTGGTTGAAATGGCAAGAACTAAGAACGTTTGCTTAATGTTGATGCCATTGGAGGTGCTCGATTTGATGGTGGTGCTGGAGGGGATAATGAAGCACAGGGCACCATGCTGGAGCTTATTAATCAGTTAGAGGGATTTTATCCCAGAAGTAACATTAAAGTTCTGATGGCTACCAACATCCCACTTTGGACCCTACACTGATAAGACCTGAAAGACTTGATTGAAAGACTGAATTTTGTTTGCTGGATTTAGAGGGTCATACATATATATTCAAGATACATGCAGGATCAATAAGTGTTAAAAAAGGTAAACAATTTGAAGTACTTGCTCAGCTTTGCCCAAACAGTACAGGTGCTGAAATCAGAAGTGTGTGCACAGAAGCAGGAATGCTATGAATGCTATTAGAGCATGCCAAAAAATTGCAACTGAGAACGATTTCATAGAGGCTGTAAATAAAGTGAGCAAATCTTACTCCAAGTTTAGCACTATTCCTAGGTGTATGACATACAATTAATTTGGACTGGAGAACTGCAGTTATTATAAACTCTGTGCCTCTGATTTTGTTTCTGTTACTTTACATCTTAAACACTTACTTGGAATTATGTCTTTGCCGTGCATATACATTTCTTATAAAAAAAGTGTGTTTGGTATCATGGTAGAGGTTCTTGCTTCCTAGACACAAGGTACATGGTTTGATTTTGATCTTGGGTTACTGGCTATACTTAAAATGGCCCTTCAGTGCAGTTAGTTTAGTACTCATCCAGGAACCTATGGACCTAAATCATAAGGCCTTGGCATCTCTATGTATACAGTGCCCTATCTCCTCATGCAACCTCTTTTATGCTGCAGAATACCCCAGATCTGCCCATGACATTAGGTTACCAAGTTTCCTGACTACAATGTGTAGAGCCAGGTAAGAAAAACTTGAATAATCCTCACTTCCCACTGGCCAAATGGGAGAACTTCTCCTAGCCTTGAGAAGTGAGACCAAAAATAGTGCTTCAGCATCATATCCCACCTGTGAAATACCTGGATGAGACTGGATACAGAGGTAATGTAAATGAAATATAAACATTGGGGGGGGGGGGGCACTGTCTTAACTATAATGGTAATAATGACCATTGTCGTGTAAATGTTTGCAAAGGTTGGGACATGTACAGCATAATTCAGTTCACCCTTATTCTCACCAGAGGAAGGGTATTGTCCATTGGGAAAGGTAGTACTCCTTAAAGACATTTAAGAGGCAAACATTTTTGCATGTAAATCCACTGGTCTGTTCAACATAAATTTATAAAATAAACTTATTGAAGTGTGTTGCAGAAGGGACAAAACATATGAAAATAAAGCAAGGGCACCTTAAATAACAAACTTAAATAGCCAACACAAAAATATGACAGCATATGACAATACTACATGTTATGAATTTTAGATATAAATGAAAAAGAATGGAAGACGGACTAGGATAATCTATTGCTAAGAGGCTCAGAACAGTCTAATACCTCATATAGATATGGTCATGCTAATGTGTAAACTTTTATCTCCTCAAAGATGGTTAATACCAGAAAATTATGCCATATCAGTTTGGAGAACTCAGCTTTCATGTAGCCTGCCTAATATCTCTTTTTTGACAGGCCACTAGCAGCACCAAGGTCTTAAAATATATCACCAGAGAGTCACCAACATAGATTAGGATTGAATAATGAGGGCAATCATAAAAGCTCAGATAGACATTAGTCTCATGTCTTTTCAGCCACGTCTACACTCAGGCTGGAGAGGGTAGGCCCACCAACTCCTGCCTGTATTGCTTGTTTACCAGCACCCATCAAGGTATCAGCAGTTCTAGAGCTGAAACCAGTCCCAGATTTCATTGTGTCAGTGTTGATGATACCCCCTCCTGTCAACACCCTAGATTTTGAAGCCTTTGTAGCCAACTATATCTTGGTGCCAAAGAGTCAGACTGATTTGTTCAGGTCAATTTGTGATGTCCAAGTCATTGGAATTCAGCATGACAGTCCTGATCTTGTTCTTGGAATTGACCAGCTGGCATGAGCAATGTGCCTTTTGGATCTGTCTGCTGCTTCTTCTTTGAAGAGGGACTTGGTTCTGTCCTGTAGATCTTCAGTACCATCAGGCTCTGTATCAGCATTTAAGCACTTCAAGAGGATTATCTCCCATCCACCATCAGAGTCTTTCATCCCATATCTTTGACCTTAAAGGAAGACCAGCTCTAACCAGCTCAATACATCCCTTCATCAATGCCCTAGAGGCACTTTTTATTCCTTTGAAGACTTAACCCCCTAAGGTTCAAAGAAATATGTCATTGCAAAAGGGAGGTCATCAACTCTTCCCTAGAATTATTTACACCAGACATGGACTTCAATGAAGGGGAAATTTCCTTTATGTCTCCCTCTGAAAATTCTCTTTGGAGAGTTCATGAAAATTATATATCAGAAAGGGACTGGTCCCACTGACCTCTCCTTTTCCAGATGAGGAAATGTTCAAGTCCTTCTAGGCTGGCATATTTACCTCCTGGGTGGCCCCTCCAGCTGACTGACTTTTCAATCTAGTGCTGTAAAGCAGAAGCATAGCTGGTTCAATTAGTGCCATAGACCAGTAAGATGAACCAGCACCCAACTCCCTCAACTCTTCAAATAAAGAGCAAAAAAAAAAATAAAAAATAAAAAAATCACTTCACTGTAACTATAATAAGCTGCAACTGATTGGCTTATTACAGTTACATCTACACCCACCCAGCCAAAAAAAAAAAAATATATATATATATATATGAATGTTCCTTCTACTGGTTCACCATCTAGATGTCATGACATGCCCCCCCATCCTGCCCCAGCCATTCAAGTCCCATTTATATGCCCTAAAAAAAGCATTTATTCTTTTCAGTTGTAAGAAACAATTGCTACTGCACACAGCAATTTAGCGCTCTGCACATCATGTCTTAGTTTAAAAAAAATATATATATATATATATATATATATATATATATATATATATATATTTAACTGTAGCAAACTGCGTGCTACAAATGCAGCAACCAGTTGAGCAGTTTGTATCCTGCCTGCACAGAGAGCTATGAAGAGCATATTTAAGTTGTGTTTTGCTTTTTAAACTTCTTGTAAACTGCTGCTACAAATGTAGCAAACAGTTGCTACAGTGCACATCCTGCCTGGCTGCACAGATGCTAATGCACTCAGTTTTTCTTTTACTCTTAAATTGTAGCAAACTGCTTACTAAAGTTTAGACCACACATGGACTGCTACAATGCTCAGGATTGACTGCAAAAAACTGACATTGCATTAAAGGGCAATCAGATTTTGCTGATCTCATTCCCAACACTTTGGGCCCCTCTCACTCCACCCGAGCTACGCTAGTGGTGGAAAGGGCTTGGTGGGATCATGACATGGTCAAACCAGTTCCCAGTAAGCCAGACAAGATCTTGAGACCTTCCAAGGATGGACCTTCTTGCAGAAATGGCCTACTGATTGATTCTGTTGTACTTGCAGTGGCAACTAAAAAGAAACAGAATTGAGCTCAATGGCGCATCCTTCTAATAGGGAGTCTGGGATAATGGGCCATGATCAACCATTTTGGAAAGTGGGCTTATGCCTTGGGAATGCTTTCCCTGAAGGTGCTAATTTAAATTACACATATCACTAGGACTCTGTGGGATGTGGCAGAATGGACCCTAGATTCCCTCTGGAGACCCCTACACTGAACACTGTAGAAACTGATGAAATATCAACTGTCAACCATGTAGTGTATTACAGATATGACAACAGTCAGTGGCATTACAATGTACTGTCATGTCAAGTTGTGGTTGAATGATTTTATGTACAACTACATCAAAGTATAATTCATAAATGTTCTATATGATGAATCATGCTTGTTTGGTACAACATTTTATGAAATCTTGATGAAAAGTGAGCAAGAGGGAAGCAAGTTTTCTTCCACTGGTGTCTGCTTTGGTACCCCTCAGTCTTATTTATGTAGCCAAAAGGGTAGCAAAGGGCTCTGGTTTGAGAAGTCCCTGCACTAATCTTTTGACTCATCTTCAGACCGGGCCCCTTTATGCAGAGGGGGTTCACAGTATCAGGGGGTCCTTTTTTAAGAAAACCTTGTTAGCACTCCTTATGTCTCCCTTCCCCAGAGGCAGTACAAAGGACAAACAGATGCAGAACACCATGCCCAGAAATTACATCATTTCTTTCATTTCTCTTCACAAATAAAGTACACTTCCCTTTCCACATGCCCCCCACCCTCCAGCAGCAATGGGCAGCAGCTCAGGAGATTTCTCACTTCCTACAAAAAATTGCCATCCAAGTAGTCCCAGCAGACTAAAATGATCTACTGTCTACTTAATATTCTTTTTAGTTTTTTTAACTTTAGGACAACACTCCCTGAACCAAAAATGTTCTTACCGACAATGCACTTCAGAGTTAAAACAGGATACCTGCAATCAGGATCGGCACCTATTATTACCATTGTACCCACAAGGAACCATTCTTGTTCCTCTCCTCTTATTCATATTCATTAACAAACTTCCTTCTGACCTCCAAATTTCCCACTCAAGCTCTATACAGATGACATAACTATTTACCAATCAAGTCACTCTCACACTAACATTGATTTGCAACTGCAGTCAGACTTACAGGAGCTCTATTGATGTGTTATAAACTACTTCTCAACCCCTCCAAAACCAACCCTATGCTTTTTGGAATGCTGCAGAAAATCTAGCAAGCACGTGACTCTAATTATGTTTGACTTACACAACCATACGACAGAAATGTCCACTATCTTCAAATACTTAGGATTATGGCTTGATCTGTTTCTAAACTTCAGTTTCAGTGTAGACATAGGGAGAGCAAAAACAAACTCCCTCCTCTTCTAAGCCAAAAAGATCAATGCTTTTTTATTTCAATATGCCAGAGCAGCCATAGTCAAAGGAGTTCTCCTGTCTTAGTTGGAGTATGGCCTGCCCATTTTTGCATCCACCTTCAAGAAAAGTACCACAGCACTTCAGACATTCTCCAGCAGCATCTACCAATTCAATGCAAAGTCATCCATCCATGAATATCACTGTATCACCCTAGAAAAAGCCAAATGTTACCATAAAACAAAGATGTAACCTACTGTTAGGATCCCAGCTCCACAAACTACTCCATCTCTGGGCATTTACTCCCCCTGTAGCTTATCCTCATGAAAACAATGTGAGGCACAACTCAAAAGCCACACCGACTCTCATTACACTAAGAGGCAATCTCCACAACACATGCATTCCCCTCACAGGTACATGTTCTTTGGCATTGACCTAAAGAAAATCAACACTTATTCCAAATTCAGAATGCAACTCAAAAAGCATGTTGTCATCCAGGTCAAATGCTCCTGCTTGAACACAGGACGTATCAACTGACACATTATCTTTTTTTCTTTCCACTTCTCTTCTTTTCTCTCAGATTACAGAAGGTTGACCCACATTCGAAAGTAATGATAATATTGTACATTGCACTGTGTTTACTTACTATAATGTGCACATAATTTTTATGTATTTAATCTAAGCTACTCTGTTATTGCTTACATTTCTGCCTTTTTAATTTGGGTAGTGTTTTGTGTTTCAGCAGGGCTGAGCCTGGAACTTATCAGTAGCGATTAGTGCACTATCCTGGTAAACACAGATAATTAAATAAATAATTACGGAATACCAAAAATGACCAAGGACCTCAGGCCTTTTCCAGACTGTAGTGGGCCAAATCTCCACATAAAGATGACAAAATTTACAGGTTCATGGTGAAGTTCATCCTTCCAGTTCTACAGAAAGAGGAAAGGCTCTCCGAGCCTTCATAATGCTTATGTACATATCAAGACTGCAAAGGAATCCAGAACTTACCTCTCCTTTTGACTAGGAGCCAAGAGAGATCAATTATATGACTTTGTCACATAGTAGCAAACCATTACTAGTTCTGATCACTGCCTTTGATGTCACCACAGCCCCCGGGTATTCACCAAGTACATGTGGGTAGCTGCAGCACACCATAGGCTGCAAAGGTTCTAGGTGTTCCCATATCTCAATGACTGATTCCTGGCTGCAAGTACAATAGTATCCCTTATTTCAGCAAGAGAATATTTAATCCAGTTGTGTTAGTTTTTTCTCATCTCTATACATTTTGAAAAAAAAATTGAATCTGCGGCCTCCTCAGTTCATAGTTTTCATAGTCTGTCATCTAGAAACTGCAACAAAAATAGCAAGACGGCCAGAGCAAAGACTGATCTCCCATAGACTACAAGTCATACATGATCTCCAATATGATTCTCGTTCAGCATCCATGGTGTTATGTATTATGGGGATGATTGTAGTCACCACAACACTAGTTCCTTATGCCAGATATCACATGAGAATTTTATGGTGGACCCCCTGAATACACTCGTACCAGTCCATTCACTCACTGAGTTTCCTATCAAGTTTGTAGAAACCATCAGAAGTGGTGGATTCAGTTTCCCCTCCTAAAAAAGGGATGCCAGTTTGTTCTTCCCTCTCCATCAGGGTTGGTTACCACAGATAATTTCTCTCTTGGTAAGGGGACATAGTCTAAGGAATGTGGTCATACCAAGAAGCTGACCATCTCATCAATGTTCTAGAGATTAGGGGGTAGTCTTCCTAGCACTGCAGACTCTTCAGGACTTTCTTCCCCAGAGTCTGATATCCACCCACACAGACAATACCTTCGTAGTGTGAAACATCAATAATGAGAAAACCAGTCATATCCCTTGTGCCAAGCGATCCTGGGAATTTGACAATGGGTGTTATCTTTGTAACACTGTCTGACAATGCACAGTCCAGGTCAGACCAGTCCTTTTGTGGACAGGCTCAGCCATTGTATTCTGATGCCTCATGAGTTGTCCCTTAGTTTAACAATGGCAGAAACAAATTTCAGCTACTGGGACTAGCCTTACTGTGACCTACTTACCTCAGCAAACAATATGAATTTCAGCAGTTGCAGACACCCAGGGGTGCTCTGCTCCATGCTTGGCTACCTTGTCTTCTTTGTCTTCTGTCTCTTTGATAATGGCAACATTTTTCCAGAAAGCATCTCTGTGCAAGCAGAGAGTAATCTTCATAGCCTTCTTTTGGCCCAGGTAAATATCTTTCCCACATCTCTGACCTCATTTGATTTGACTACTAGATCCCTAGTTGGATCTTCCTCCCTACTCATCCAGACATCTTTATGTGGACATCAACTCCCTCAAACTACATGCTAGATTCCTCCAGGTATGATAATGGCCAATAATTCAGTATTGCCTTTGAGAGTAGTTCATATGCTGTCTGCTTCACAAAAGCAATCTGCCAATAAGGTACATAAGAATAAAAGGAGAAGCTTTTCCTTTGGGGCAGCAAAACAAAGACTGGATCCATATTTGGCTCTATACCCTCTGTTTTGAATTTCCTAGATTTCCTTGCCAACATATTCAGCTATCACCGTTCAGTTAGCAGCTTATTCACATTTTCATCTGTGATTCAACTCCAAATCTCTATCCTCTCAAAAGATATGTAAGGCCTTTCTGAAAGGTATCTTTCTTCTAGACCAGCCATCAAAAACCTTGCCACACCATGGGACCTTACATTTGTACTTCAAGCTCTTACCCACTCATCTTTTGAACCTGCCTCCAATTGCTCAGTGAAGCTTTTCCTAGAAAACATTAGTACTATTAAACAGGCTTTCTGCTGCAGTCTAAGCATATGGTGGACATCTATATTTATAAAGATTCATCAGCTCAGGTCAAGGTTTTGGCTACAATGTCTGAAGGTTTCAGTAATTTAGGGGAATGAAGTATGAGGACCCGTGCCACCATTGCTTTTTGCTGTTTATTTGGAGCCCTTAACCATGCAAATTAGTCAACTGCAAGGGCAAGGTCATAACTAGGAAGACTGCTCTTGAAATTCTTCCTTTTTACAGAACATTTTTTATTTCTTAAGACAGCCTAATCAAGATATTCTTGATAATTTTTGCAGAATTTCTGGATATAAAATCAGTATTACCAAAACCATGGCATTTTCATTAAATTATACTACCTGAGTGGATTTAAGAAAAAAAAATGTTTCTTTATGGGCATACTGAAATCAAGTATTGGGGTGTTAGGCTTTCCAAAGCAATCAAAGAGTCATCATCTTCGCCTAGTGACTGTAACTGAGATGTCATTTGCATACTGAGAGAAAGCCACAGTGACTGGCTTTGGATGCTGTTTCAGAAATTATTTCCCTAGTTCACAAGCATTGAATACAAAGGACTGCAAAGATTTACTGTAAGTGATGTCTCACAGAAGTAAAATCTAGTTTTCTTACTTGATTCATCAAGGTGAATTAAGTTTACTTTCTTCTACTATTTTTGACCCCCCACACACACACATAAACTCAAAGTAGTTCATGTGCTCATACACACTCTCACACACACACACACACACACACACACACAGTAACACATGCTCTCTTACATGAGTTTATATACACACGCGCACACACACACACACACACATATATATATATATATATATATATATATATATATATATATATATATACACACACACACACACACACAAAGATTTAATGTAACAAAACTTTTATGTGTTGCTTTAATGACACAGAGGCTAAAAGTTGTCTATTAGCATATGTCACATTTGAAAGGTTCATTACCTTTCTGCCTTCAATATTTGAACTTTCAATGTTTGAATGTGAATGAAAAAAGGTCATATAGCTTTGATTATTTGATGCTCATTGTTGCAGTAATGCCTCCAGGGATTTTTTGCCTTGCAGAAGACTGTGACTAGCCTGAATACTTGAAACTTTCACCTTCCCCCATAGTCAACATGAAGTCAAAATGATTGACTTCAACAATTGGCTAAGCTTCTGGTGTCATTCTAAGGGGATCCAGTATCTGTCTGCCTGGGATGACATGACTGACAGACCATGATGCTTTGCCAGATATGGACTGCACCTGTAATCCTTGGGATTCCGGATACTGACTAAGGCTCTTGCCACCCCTATAGTGCCTTTTTTTAAGCAAGGTTCAAATGACAAATTCACCACCGTAACAGGTACAAGCAAGCAAAATCTGTGGGTAATGCTACTCAGTCCTAGAAGTCTAAACCTCAAAATGCATTCACTTGAAGCACTCCTTAAAATAGAAAACATCAACATCTGTGCAGTGACAAAGACCTGGTTCAAGGCTACAGAGAGCACCCCTGCATTACCAGGCTATAATTCATACCACACCTTCCGGCCACCTAACCTGGACCGAAACACTAAAGGTGGAGACATGTCCATATTCATTAAGGATATCCACACCTCCAGGCTAATTGCTCAGCATAATGCATCCGAGATTATCCAAGTGCAACTAACTCTGGGCAAGACCGCAATCCAAATTGTAACTTGCTACAGATCCCCCACCATGCCCCAGGATTCCCACTCCTCATTTCTTGATACACTGGAAAATATTAGGGAACAACTCAACACCCTCATAATGGGCGATTTCAGCTACCTCACCATTAACTGGGAAAACTACTCATGTACCAACTCTTTTGCTCAACGTTTTCTGGAATTCATAAATTCCAACGCCTTAGATCAACTTATCCACACCCCCACCAGGGGCAGCAATATCCTAGACCTGGTCATTACCAACATGAGCGAACAGTGTTCCACACCAGAGGTCAGTTCCTCGTTGGTCAGATCCGACCACAAGCTAATCACTCTAGACATCCACATCCTGCCCCCACCCCCCATTAGGGAAACCAAAGCTAACTTCACGCTTCTTAAGACAGAAGTGGCAAACTTCACAACACCCATGCAGATGGACAGTAGAGGTACGACTGCTGAATCCTACACAAATGCACTTTATAAGCACTTGCACAAGTGCATGGATCGTGCTAGCCCTAACAGAACCAATATGCTATCCTCCAAAAAAAAGAAGCTAATCTAGTGGTCTTCTGCCATAAACAAACTCTACAACAGAAGAAAGAAACTGTTGCAAAAAATAGTAAAATCCCACGATTGGAGGAACTCCCTGGTCAGCCTCAGTAAGAAGCTGAAATCCCTTATAAAATCCTCCAAAGCTAGTTATGAAAACAAAATTGCCACTATTTCTACAGACAACCACAAAGCATTCTATAGCTATGTCAAGAATGGCAACACTCAGATCTGCTCTGAGTTACAGCACAATGACACAATATACAGAACCAACTGATGTTGCCAACATCCTGGCAGATAGGTTCAGTGCTAACTTTACCCTCCTCTCACCCCCTAAAGGGCCCATCTTTATACCGGAAGAATGCAAAGTTCCTGTAATCATGGCTGCACAGGTAAAAACCTCACTCTCCAAAGCCAAGAACACAGCATCCATGGGACTTGACAACATCCCAGGCTGCCTTCTACATGAACTACAGAATGAACTGACACCCCACCTAAGTACCATGTTCAATCATAGCCTCACCTCAGGCTTTGTGCCCATTGAATGGCGCACCACGACAGTTATCCCACTCCACAAAGGGAGGGCCACAACAGACCTCAGGAACTACCGCCCCATTAGCCTGATGAGCCTTGTCTGCAAGGCCATGGACGTATCATCATGGAACTCATAAACAAAGACATTGGAGATCTCCAAACTCTGGACCCCACACAGTTTGGGTTTGTAAAAGGCAGATCATGTCTCCTAAACATGATAGACTTCTTTGAAGTAGTCACCAAAGCCATAGATGAGGGTAAGGTGGTTCACTCAGCCTATCTAGATCTCGCCAAGGCGTTCAACACCATCCCCCACTTTGGAATTATAGATAAACTCACTAAACTAGTTATAAATCCCTATGTCACAAGATGGGTTGCCAACTAGCTTACTGACAGAACCCACACTGTGAAAGTAGCAGACTCCAAATCAGACTTCAGACCAGTGACAAGTGGAGTGCCACAGGGTTCAGTCCTGGGTCCTCTCCTGTTTGGTATCTACTTCTCTGAAGTACAGGCTAACACAGAAGGTCTTTGGCTAACTAAATTCACAGATGACTGCAAACTAGGAGCCATAATCGAAACTCCTAATGATGTGGACATCCTACAAAAGGGCCTCACTGAGACAGATGCCTGGTGTCAAAGACATGGTCTCAAGCTCAATACCAAAAAGTGCATTGTCATCCCCTTTGGTAAAAACTCTGTACCCATGAACTACCACATAGGCGGTAGTCTACTTAACACCGAAAGTGTGATAAGAAACCTTGGGACACAGGTGGACAATAGTCTCTCCTTTGATAATCACATCACCACAGTGGTCAGGAAATCCTTCTATGTGGCACACCTCATCACAAAAGGTTTCTCATCCAGAAAAAAAGAGGTCATTGTTCCCCTCTACTCATCACTCATTAGACCCATTATAGAGTACAACGCCCCTTTTGGTATGTACCTCACAAGACATTTACAACAACTGGAAAGGCCACAAAAATACCTTACAAAGAGGATTACTGGCCTCAAACAGATACCTTACGCAGACCGTATCAAAAAACTCCAGCTTTACTCCGTCGCACATCGCCTACTCAGAGGCAGTCTCTGCCTAACATACAAAGCTATGACAAACCCATATATCCTACCTGCCTTAATACAGCTGCACTGTTTGGTTCACCAGCCCTTTTCTCTCCAAGTGTTTATCTCAAATCACCAGTTTAGTGCTACAATCTGTTTTTTGCAGTTTGGACTTTCTAGGATACATTTTTTTTTATTGTTTTGGTGATGGTGCTGGTGGTAGTATGCAAAAACAATTGACAAAAGGTGTGAGAAACTCTTATCCTTCCATACCATTGACATCTAGGGAAAGACTTGGAGCTGTGTTCCTGTAATAAATGTTGGCTTTGGATTGTGAGCCCAGACAAGGAGTGGTTGTAATGCAAATGAGCATCATAATTGCATGAAATATGCACCTCCACTGATCCTGTCATGAAACTGCACCGTGCTTCTCATCCACAAGTAGAAGGGAGATTGATTGCAACATAAATTTCTACCCTTCTTGATGATAACCATAACCTTGTACTCTTGTCACTCCCTATAAGTGTCTTTCAATACCAGAAATCAGATGATAATAAAATGGCCTTCGGAGGAGAGGAAGCCAGATGGATGAGGCAGAAAATGGACCAAAAAAGATTAGAAAAGTATTTTGATAAAGGAATAGACTAAACTGGATACTCCACAAAATTCAAAGTGGAATAGAAATAGAAGTAGAGATGGCAGCATGTTGTGTCTTGAACAGTTTATGGAAAAAGACATCGGATACATAATGGTTGTAGGATGACATATATGACACTATTTAAAAACAGTGGGATTAAGACAGAGTGCTAGTTTGGCTTTCTTGCAAAAAATCACTGTCACTACCTTTGTACCTTTATTGTAACCCAGCCGAATTACTGTCAGTTCTCCTGTGCCTTTATTGTAACTAGCTGAATCATTGTCACTACCTCTGTACTTTTATTGTAACTAGCTGAGTCACTGTTACTACCCCTGTATATTTATTGTAACTATATGAATCACTGTCACATCCCCAGTGCCTTTATTGCAACCTAGCTGAATCACTGTCACTACCGCATACCTTTATCATAACTAGCTGAGTCACTGTTTTGAACCTTGTACCTTTATTGTAAGTAGTTGAACCACTGTCACAAACCCTGTACCTGTATTGCAACTAGCTAAATCACTGTCACCATCCTGTACCCTTACTGCAACTAGCTGACTCACTGTCATGACTCCTGTACCTTTATTGTAGTTACTGTCACTGTCCTAGTGTCTCTGTATGTCAAACTAACAACACATTGGTGCAATATCTACTGAAGAAAGAGTTTTAAATAAATGTCAATTTTTAAAAGTGAAAGGATTATGTTATGTTATGTTAGAGAGTAATATAAGACAGCAGATGATGTGAAGAAATTTCAGATCATAACAGTAAGCATATGAACAAGGGAATATAGGAGAGGTTGAATTTTTTTGAAGAGGGTATAGATGAGGAGTGAGAATTCTAGACTTTATGTTCTATACTTAGATTTCTAGTATAGAGGAATTAGGACATATGAAGAAAGAAAGAGGGAATATGGAACATTGATACATTGTGTAGGATATGGGATATAACTTATAGTGAACTGACTGAACTGGTATTACTACAAGGAGAGTATTGAAAGACTGCTGATGTGTTAAACTGATTGCAGGATAGAAGTAGCTGTGAATTTAACTGAAATAGTATTTTATATGGAGAGTGTAGAAGCAGTTCAGTTGAAAGTTTAGGCAGTGTGAGGTCTCAGAGCCTGGGTTGGAATATTTGCATTGCTTGCATCTGTTTGTTGTTTGTTGATATGATTGATTCGATTTAATATTTGGGTGGTATGATTAATAAATTTGTGGGTGGTATGATTAATTGCCAGGGTAAAGGGAGAGTGGCAGGTTGTTTTATTGGAAGGAATATATGAATGGCTGGATTTGTAGATAGGTTGAGTTTTGTTTACAAATAAAAGTCAGGTAGGGGTGGTAGGTGGGAACTGGGTGTAGGGAAAGGGAGCAAAGTTAGTTAAAGTTCAGTAAAGGCAAACACAGCAGGTGTATCCCTGAAGAAGAGTTGCTACAGCCTACAACAAATGTTTTGAATGAAAATAAAGTTGAAGAAAAACTGGCAAAATAAGTACAGGGGAGTCCACAGTGAGTTAAGATCGGGGAGATAGAAAGTCAGAGGGAGATAACACCAGGAAGTGTTGTTAAAGATATTGACAATACAGGCAGATATGTTAGAAGAGGGCGATGTCAGCAGTAAATACTCCAACGTTTTTGTTTTCAGAGGGTGGAGAATCACAGAGAAAAAGTAATAGCAAATACACTATAAGCATATTAAAACATACAAACTGTCTGCAACACTGACTCGATGCTTACAAGTAAGCAAATATGCAGCACGGCTGTCTCCTAGCTTCAGGCTATTTCCAGATACATCAGTTCAGTGATTCCTAAGCAAATAATTCTGTATTAATTTTATGTAACCACTTACTACTCGATGTGTATAGGAACACGGGTCTATATTACATAATCAAAGTTTCAAAACTTTGAATTTGATATGGTTGACACCATATCATTGAAGTCCTGAAACATCGAAAATGTAATAAAACACAACAACCTACAAAAACAAACCATTTAAATGCTCTAAACAGGGGGACAAGCCCCCCTGCACCCCCTACACCCCCACTACTTAAATATACCAACTCAGAGATCGCACTACAATGCAGAAAAGGGAAATCTTCCTTTTCTGTGCTGTACGGAGTTCTCCGTTAAAAGATTTAAAGTTTCAAAACTTCAATCATATGGTGCGACCATATCATATTCAAAGTTTTGAAACTCTGATCTTCTGATATAGACCCTAGGAACACTATCTGTACTCATACCTATATACAGTCACATTGATCAGTTCAAAGACAAATGCTTTCTTTTGTCAGCAATCTTCTACATTTAACTGGGAGTTATTCAATACAGTATATATGTGCACTTGGTTGTCTGTTAAACAGTAGGCAACCAGCAGTCATTTAATTACTTTGCTTATTTACAGGAAGAATAAGGCAAAAATAATTTGTTGGTTACCCAACTTTGACTTCTACAGTTAAAATAACATGAAGTGAAGAATGTAATTACCAATACTAATGAGCTGATACAATAACATGTATATGTGTTTCAGTGTATACCAGATAATGTTTTTGTAGGACCTGGCTACAGTGAACAAATTACAAAAACATTGTATGCTTCTCTGACAGAGATGTCATACACACACACACACACACACACACACACACACACATGCACAAACCCACACAAGTTTCTAAGACTTACTTACAGATTTAGTCTTTTCAGCTTGGAGGTCAACCTCAATACTTTCTCCTAGGGATTTAAAATCCTTTTGAAAATGATACCCAGCAAATTCTGGTATTGTAGGAGGTCTCAACAGGCCAAAACAAATGCTTTGTGGAAAGGGAAAGTTTAAGCTTTAATTACCTCCTAAAAGAACACAAGAAAGCATGTTGGTTCAAAAGATATATCTATTGAGTGGCTATGCAGCAGGTAAAACCAGTAAAGTTAAGTGCAGGGAGAGCCCATATAACCAGACTTATACACATGGCCAAAATGTCCTGGAGTGAGTAAGTCCTAACGGGTCTATATTATATCCTCGAATGCTTAAAAAAGCGAACGCTGATCGATCAAACTTATTTTTGCGAAACTGCAAAATATCGAAGCAGCAGAAACTCAAATTTTTTCCTAGGGAAAGAATTTGGTTGTCCGTTTCTGTTGCTTCGATATTTTCAGTGTTATGGTGGAAAGTTACCAGTCGGATTCAGGTAAGTGTGCGATTGTGTGGATGTGAGTGTTAGGGTGATTTAGGTGAATTATAGTTAGGGCTCGGGTTAGGTGTGTGTGCGATTGAGTGGACATGAGGGTTAGGGCAGATTTAAGTGAGTTAGGGTTAGGGAGCGAGTGAGGTGAGTGTGCGATAGTGACGGACCTTAGGGTTAGGGTTTGGGTTAAGGTAAGTGGGTAGTTAGTGGTGTGTGCATAGTTTAGTGTAGGGTTAGGTATCAGATTTTAGATGTATTTGTGTGGATTTCTGTTTGTTTGGTGTGCTTGTGTTGTGTGTATGTGTTTTGGATCAGCGATTTTTTTCCCTGGAAAAAAATCGCTGATCTGACAGTTCGAGATTGTAAGCTTTTGCTTAAATTAGGTCGATCAATCAGCGTTCGCTTTTTTAAGCGTTCGATGATATAATATAGACGCGTTCTAACATAGTCCCCATTCTGCCAGGGGTTGCTCCATTTTTTTATTTATTTTATTTAAAACACACACACACACACACACACACACACACACACACACACACACACACACACACACACACACACACACACACACACACACACACACACACACACACACACACACACGCACACACACACACACACACATTATTTAATTAAACTCATGCAAGATGTATACATTTCTGAGCTGACAGCACTGCTGACTTGTGAACACAGATCACAGACTGTGAGCCATGGCAGGGCTAGCCATTTAATGGCATAAAATTTGGCTGAAGGTGATTCAGTTGTGTTGACTAATGTTACCTAATGGGCATGGGTATTTGCTGGTGATATGTGGATTGAGGACCTGGTCTACTACAACCTACCCCAGGGTCCCATGCTAACATTAGGAGGGGTGTATGTGCATCTATTGGCTAGTTTGTGCCTGCCATAAAGCCCAAAAGCTCTGGGTCAGTAAGCTACTGGCTGGCCGGTGGCCAGTTGCTCAACTTGGGTTACCTGGGGTGGCTCTGTGAGTGAAAGCTGCACATTACAATCAACCTTCTAAACATGAACTAGGAATTGCTACAGTCAGTGTGGGTTCAGTGACAGGATGCAGCTTAGAAGCAGATAACATGATGGTAAGGAGGGGGCTAGACATCCTATATATACAGGAGATAAGATGGACTCAGGAGGATGACAGGCTAAATATGGTGTGGGAACTGTGGTGATGGAGAGGCTTCAGAAGACAGTGAGGGATGTCATCAACAAATTTGTAACAGACTCATCTAAATCAGACTCACGCCTAATGATAGGGCAGTACTCATAACCTTAGCCCATGCCCCACAGCGGGATTCTAATGGTGAGGAGAAGAGTTTATTCAGACAGCAGTTGCAGGACATAATAGATAAAGCAGGACAACAGGAATTGGTGTTGATAATATGTGACTTGAATGTACATATTGGGACAGACAGAACAGAATTTGAGGATTATCTGGGTCCACTTCGGTGAGGCAACAGGAATAAAGAAGGGGAGGCAATCTCGACTTCTGTCTGGCAATTGGCTTGATAGTAGACAACACATGGTTCAGAAAGAGAGACAGTTACAAGTGCACATACAAGAATGGACAACATGCAGCTCAGGTAGACTTCCTCCTAGTAAGGAAATGACACCGGGGTAGAATCAGTGATTGCAAAATCATACCCAGTGAAGCAGTCATCCCACAGCATAAACCACTGGTTGCCATAATCAGCTGCAAGCAGTGGTCAGAGAAGGCTCTAAGGTCAACAGAGACCAGGCTGAAGACCTGGAAATTGACTGTAGAGAAAGTACAACAGTTCAAGGAATTACTCAGGGCTCCAGTACTTGAAGAAGTAGAGGAAATAGGTGGAGTTGAAGAAGAATGGCAGTACCTTGAAACATCATGTGTGAGGACTACAGAAAAGATATGTGACCAAGCCAGGTATGGAAATAAGGTACATAAGGAAAGCTGATAGTGGAATGCAGAAGTCCAAAACGTCATCAAAACAAAGAAGCAGTGCAGGAAAAATTGAGAGATAGAATAGACTGACCAGGCCAGGAAGCAATACTGGTTGTCTGACAAAGAGGCTAAGAAAGGAACTGCAGTAGTATAAGGCATCAGGGGCACTCTTCCAGCCTCTGGAAAGTAAGTGAGCAGATGGCACAAATAAACTATATCAGGTTCCAAGGTAAGGACAGAAAGATAAAGAAGACAGACACAGACTGCTCACCAGTCCACAGGATGTCAAAGGCAGGTAGAAGGAGTAATTTCAGTTACTTCTGAATCAAGAAAACCCCACAGATGCTTTACTACCCCAGACAATGCCTACAATGAGGAAGAGGAGGATCCCACCATAGAAGAAGTAAGAACAGCACCAAGGAAAATGAAGTTTGGGAAAGCAGCAGGCTCAGATGAGGTCAGACCAGATATGATAAAGATGCTGGGTGAGATAGAGGAGAAATGGCTCCCAAGTGTACTCACAGCAGTGTGGAGAAAAAGGTGTCCCCCAGATAACTGGAGAATAAGCATGCTAGTGCCAGTGTTTAAGAATAAGGAGGACATTCACAACTGTGGGTAGTACAGAGATATCAAACTCCTGTCACTTTACATGAAGGTTCGGGATAGGCTGATTGATAAATGAATGCACAAAGTAATAGAAAGTATGATAGGAGATGAGCAGTTTGGATTCAGATCAGGATGGAGCACAACTGACCTGAAGTTTGCAGAGAGACAGATAGTTGAGAAGAAGCTGGTATGAGGAAAGAGTCCAGTTGGGCATTCCTACACTTGGAGAAAGCACATGACAACCTCCACAGAAAGGTGATTTGGACAGTGCTGTGGTGGTTTGAAGTCTCATAAACATTGGTAGAATTAATGCAAGCTGTGTACTAGGACTCAATAACTCGAGTACGAGCAGTTTTCAGTCTCACAGAAGAGCTTCCAGTGGGAGTGAGTGTGCAGGAAGGTTCAGCTCTGAGCTAACTGTTGTTCATACTGGTGATGGACTACTTGAGCAAACAGGTCCAAGGGGACAGACCAACAAAGTTGTTGTATGCAGATGATGTGGCATTATAGGCAGATGCTGAGCAAGACCTTCAGCAAAGGATAGTGGAATGGAATGCAAAACTTAAGGCACAATGGTTGAAACTGAGTACAGATAAGACAGTAGTAATGACAGTAAATAATGGAGCTCAGAAGAAGTTGAAAATTTAGATAGAAGGGAAAGTAGTGAAACAGGGAGTTGTGGTTGAGGAGAAGGGAAGTTTGAATGAGGAGGTGAAAGCTAGAATCCAAGAGGCTGCAGCCAACTGGCACAGATTGTCAGATGTAATATATGGCGGAAGAATGCCAGAAAAGCTGAAAGTGTGCAAAACAGTTGTGTGACCAGTACTACTGTATGATAGAGAAACCTGGGCAATAAAGGAAAAGCAGTTGAGGAAGCTACAGGTGATGGAGATGAAGTGCCTGAGATGGGTGGTAGAATGCACACTGAGGGACAGATGAAGAAATGAGGACATAATAGCAGAAGCCAAAGCAGCTCCAATTGTAGAAAAGCTCAAGTAGAACAGATTATGGTGGTTCAGGCACTTGTGGAGAAAAGCTGAAGACAATCTGGTGAAGATGATTTGGGACAGACAGGAAGAAGCAAGAGGAAACAAGGGCATCCAGCAAAGAGGTGGATGGACTGCATGACAAAAGACAGTCAGGTATGCGTGTCAAAGTAGGAAAGAGACTGACTTTGAATAGAGAGAGATGGGAATGATTGACAGAACACTCCACCTCCACATAGAAAATGTTAAAAGGAGGTTGAGGATGATGACTCTTCAAATAAAGTCCTCTCTGCTTTTGTTCTGTGATTGTGGGACTTGCAGTTTGTTTATAATACTCAACACAGCAGTTCCATCTGATATCTGGAAGAGACACATAGGTTCATAGGTAAGTACTAGGCTATCTGCCCAAGGGCATTTATAAGCCTAGCCAGAATGTGTTAGCTTTCGCCACCCCCTTAGATTAGTTCCCTGTGCCCCTGTCCAGCAGAGCCATTAGTTCCCTTCGCCACTGTCCAGCAGAGCCACTGCAGTGATTCCCGCGGTAAATTTTCTGTTTCCCATCCACCCGTCAAGGTTTCTCTTGAAGAGTGTTAGTGAGCGGCTCTGCCTGATATATATTGGAATCCTGTTCCAAAGCATGGGGAGTCTCTGGGACAGGAATCTATCCCTCCAGCATGTCCTATTTATCGTTGTGGTGAGGTTTATATCTCTAGAGCATTCTACTTTAATAGTACCATACAGTTGTAGAAAACTTTTAAATTATTTATATTTGTGATTTAACTGATGTTATATATTCATCAGCTTTAAAACAATGATCATCCTTTGTGAACTTTCGGTCATATGCATATGCATTTTCTTTCCCAGCCGCTTTATAGTATTGTGAGTGTGAAATAAATTGCTATATTGTATGCTGCACTAAAGGTTCCATATATAAAGCAAAAAAATGGTGTTAACAGTCGTTGCCCATGTTTTATTCATCTTTAGCCTGAGGATAGGACTGTCTATTATAGCTGCAGTGACTTTGAACTTCGAATAATAAAATGAAAAGGTTCATAGTGACTTTTTTATTTTTCACATATTGCCATTGTGCAAAACTCAGATGAGAGCATGAGCACTTACATTACTCATGTTTGAGTAATTAGATTCATGTAATCATGGTCAAGCAGTTCATTATTTGGAAAAGAGCTTTCTCATACTATTATAGTGGGACCTGTTCAACTATCTTGCATGTCTGAATTAAATTATTTCTTCCTCAGAAGAGCTCCTACATGTATTCTGAAGGGGGAAGACTTTTGTTGGAGAGCTATTTTGTATGTGCAGTAATCTATGGCAAGTTAGTTATTTCCAGACATAGTGCCACCCCATTCAGTTAGTCCTACCTATCCAGCTGCTCCCTGTAGAACCCCTTGCTTTGAAGTCACCAGTTACAATGTACATTTCTTATTAATTCATTTAATAGAAAGTTAAATAGTTTTTAACTTAAAGCTGTTTTATTGCTGTGCAGCTGTATAGTGTAGCCCACAGATTGCTTTGCATAGCTGCAGAAGGAATGGTTTACAATATGTTATGATTACAGAGCCTTAGGAATTGAATAATCTGTTTATTGTGTGCTTTATCTGTGTAAATGCTGTGTTTTTTTATGAAAGCCAGAGGCATTATTGTATATTCTAGCAAATAAGAATGTCATAAATCAAAGAAAATCTGTGAAGAGCAGGGTGATGACTCATTTTTACAAGCTGCTTCATAGGCATTTTGATGTTTACTGTAAGATACTTGCACAGCACAGTGGCATGGTAGTTAACATTGATGCTTCACAGCACTGGGTTCTCCAGTTTGGTTCTCAGCTGGGATGGCTTCTCTGTAGGATCTTCATGTCCTCTTTGTGCCAGTGTGGCTTTTTGACAAGTCCCCTGCTTACCCCTCTCAATGTAAATCAAAAACCATCATAGGAAAATTGGTACCCTATTCAGGATTAGTTTTTCTGCCTTGCATCCAATGAGTGCTGCAGCAGGTTCACTACTTTGTACAGATCTATTATAAGAAAATATTACTGGACATTATTTCAGTGACATTACATAAACATAGGTATAAGGAAATGGCCACAAGACACATGTTAACAATATGGTGCAGCATTTACAAAGTCACACACACACACACACATATATATATATGTATATATATATATATATATATATATATATATATATATATATATATATATATATATATGGATCTACTTTATAAGCTCAAAGTTTCAAAACTTCAAAATACAAACGGTCGAGACCATTGACGAGTTTTGAAACTTCAAAATTGTAATAAAAAAAACAAAAACAAAACTACTAGATAAATATACCAACTCTGAGATCGCACTACAGTGAGGAAAATGTTAAATTTCCCATTCCACTCTGCACCTGTTTAAGCATCTTCTTTACATGTTGCCAAGACTGAGAAGGTGCATATTTGGAATATATGCTGTGTACACACCTGGAGAACAGGCTGACATTATGTGTGCCATAGTGCACAGGATGGATGTGGATGGCAGTTCTCATTGGGTACAGCAAAACATTTGACAGAGCTTGAAGAATGCCTGATGTCCAGTCAAATGTACAAAATGCAGTTCAGGCCCTTGGAAAGTTGTAACAGTAACATATTGATATGTCCTTGCATCACTGTTTTAGGACATTCAGATGGCCCCAACTCTCCTTACAACTTCTACATAGTTTAAAAATCATTTTAGAACTGCTTTCTGCATACTGTATTGCTTACGTGCAAACAACTGTGCTATGCATCCCTAACGCAGCTGAGCTTGAACCATGCATATTATGACATTGCACTGGCCAGATTCATAATTTTCATAAAATGTGGCTATCCATGTTATGGTTTGCATGAGGAACAATGTCTCTTGGTCCTGGCCCAAGCCATTTAGGAACCTAAATGGACCACTCTTTTTCCTTTCAAGATAGTACTGAGATTATGTTTTGTTTTTATTTTATTTATATTTTATAATTTTCTTAGGTAAATCTACTGGGCACAAATGCCTCTTTTCATGTGTGATTTGGAAGCACTGTCTGCTTAATTGTGTTCCGATCACACATTTAGTAGGTGGAGAGTGTGGAACACATGCAATTAAGAAAATCTTACAGGCCATGTTTTAGCCAGGCACTCTTTGGAGTGTAATAACCTTTTAGCGTTTTTTATTTATAATTTTAGAGAAGGTTAAGGTGCAAGTTAAGGGAAGGGATTGGAAAACATGTTTGTAACACCATGGGTTATTATTTCAACTAAACAGGTAATGTCACTGCTGCTCTTGGTCTTAACCAAACTGTTTCAATAAGTAGTGTGCTTAAACAAAGATCTATTAAGTTTTAGAAGGTTTTAAACTATGGCTAACTTAAATAATTTATTTAGTGTTTTATTATGAACAAAATATATTGATTTCTGCAATAAATGGTTTTATGACCAAGTGATCATCATGTGAGTAAGACGAAGGTAAAAGTAGTGCCCGTATTTAACCAAAATTTGGTTTTAAAGAAGTCCTTAATTGAGGAAAATGCTTAACCAGACTGAGTAAGTTTTTGGTTTTAAATCAATTCTTTGAAATTTGTGGTTGTTTTCTTGTTAGGTCCTTAATGTTAGTTTGGCATTTTTTGGCTGTTGCTTGCCACCATGATGTGTGAAAGTATAGCCAAACCTAGTCATCTTGAAAACTGTGTAAAGTACAAACAGGGACTGCACAAAGGGAAAATAGTCCTTTCCTCAAAGATGGAAGCTGTTACATTTGCAAATGCTGAACTGGAAGATACATTTAAGTGTATCAAAGTGTAGACAATTTGGTCTCAGCTGTCCTGTATGGCATTATTCCTTGACTAGGCATAAGAGTAAATAGGTTCATAGGTAGGTACTAGGCTATTAGCCCTAGGGCCTATGTAAGCCTAGCCAAACGGTACCCTGGCTTTTGCCACCCAAGAAAATTATTTTCCTGTGCCCCTGTCAAGCAGAGCCACAGAAGTGATCCCCGGGGTGAATTTTCTATCTCCCATCCAATCATCAAGATTTTTCTTGAAAAGTGCTAATGAGGAGCTTTGTTTGGTATAGATAGGTAGTTTTTTCCAGAGTGTGGGAAGTCTCTGAGACAGGAATCTATCCCTCCAGCATGTTCTGTTTATTGTGGTGACAAGGTTTAGGTCCCTAGAGCGTGTAGCTCAGAAGGATTGGGATTTCTTTACATGGAGTATCTCCAACAGCTCTGGGTTTGACATAGCTTTGTATGTTAGGCAGAGATCGCCTCTGAGCAGGCGATATGCAACAGAGTAAAGCTGGAGTTTTTTGAGACAGTCTGCATAGGACATCTGTTTGAGGCTGGTAATCCTCTTTATGAGGTATTTCTGTGGCCTTTCCAGTTGTTGTAGATGTCTTGTGAGGTACATACCAAAAGGGGCGTTGTACTCTATAATGGGTCTAATGAGTGATGAGTAGAGGGGAACAATGACCTCTGTTTTCCTGGGAGTTATAAAAGATGCATTTAACCTGAGAATTAATTTGCATACTTGCATATCTAAACCAAGTATATTTTTCATCTTTTTTTATAAAAAAAAAAAAGACTGCCAAAAAATTCTGAGTGCAGCTACATCCGGTCTCTAATACATCTGTTTAAGCACGCAATTTCTCCATTCTTTAATAGATTACAGTTTATTATAGCTAATAACTTCCATGCAGGGGCCAATTTATTTTTGCTTATAACAAAGAACTATGAAAGGCCACCAGCCATTATCTGTTGACCACCCACAAGGACAGTGGGACACTCTGAGCATGTCGCTCACTTCAGCAGGCAACACAGCCATTTTTGCTAGCAGTACTGGTATGCAGCTTCTTGAGCATCGTAGAGTCCTTTTCTTGTTTAGTAATGAGCATCTGTAGTTCAACTGAGAACATGAGTATGCTGGTGGAAGTCAGAGAGGATAGTGAGGAAACCAAAGCAGTATGAAAGGACTTGACAAATGTAAACAGTCCACGGGACTAGACTAATATGAAAATAGACATGCTAATGTGTATGCCATACCATGATGAACTGGAATGAAGTCAATCATTTTCACTTTTTGATATACTGGTATAATTAATGATTTAAGAAAAAGAAGTTGGTATGAAAGTAAACATCTGACACATCAGCATACACAAAATGTATAAATTATATTTACACAGAAAGGAATATCACACCAAAATATAAAACAAAAACAGAATTTATATGATCTAACAGTGTACCACTTGGTGTTAAGAGCTACTAATGCATTATATACTGAGTTGATTCAGCCAGTTTGTACTTTGCATGGTATGTGATCTACAAGAAATTACTTAGCCAGACCAATTACCTTCAGGTCATTGCTGAAAACAGGTTTTTATTCCCAGTAGGTTTTACACAGCAAATTAACAAAATAAAATAAATTGCCCAAGAAATATAATCTATTGGAGTTGATCTAATATCCAAAATTATTTTGCTTGCTAGTATATTCTAAGCTTATTGATTTTGTAAATATTTTGTATATCAAATGTATACATATGTATTTTTGATTTAACCTCTGTTACTTAACTTGTTTCAAAATATTGATATTTTATATAAGTACACATCAGTTGACTGTATGTTAGAGGGAAGCTTATCTCCGTGGTCCTTTGCAGAAAAAGGACATTTTTGTTTATCCAGACTACCTTAGTTATCAAATGCAAATAAACAAATGCATGCATACATATACACATAAATTAACAAATAGTATTGCCTGTTTCCTATTGCCATTGGAAAACATCGTCTCCTTACTGTAAATACAATGCAACATGTGTTACATAGTTAGCTGACAAAAGTATGCTGTAGAATACAACCAGAATGCAGTCTTGCTTAAAGCTTGATATGACAGCAGTTTTACAGTAGTTATTATAAATGTATTTTTCTGTCATGAGTAGCTATATCAAAATAGTTTACCAATTATTATGAATTCAATATATTTCTTTTGTTAAAATTTGAACAATGGATTCAGAATGGTTTCATGAAGCCTTCTGCTGTAAAAGATAAACTAACCTAAGAAAATCAATGTTGCATACGCTTTCAGACTAAGATTTAACTTGTAATTTGGCCTTTTTTAAACTTTTGCCCTGTGCATGCTCTTTTTTAATCTGATACCTCAGTGTACGTATCCAAACATGATCAGTGACAGTTTTAGCTGCAGGGTGAGACTTTCAGTGACAAGGGCAGCAGGCTATGATTTGAGACCAGTCATCGCAAGTGACTTTAGCTGCCTCTTCAAGTGACATCCTGTTACTTGAGGAAGGAGGGATGACGAAAGTTCTTTGGACAGAAAACTTTCACTGACAAGAAGGTGACAGGTCCTTGCACAGCTGGTCTCTGAGATGTCTTGGAAGAGCCTTGCATAGTTGCTAATTTAAGCATACTGGTGGCAAGGAGCCTGGAGCAAGCAAGTTCTTAAATTTTTGTAGCTTATCTCCGCAAATGACAGGAGATGAAGCCACACTTTTGGAACCAGTGTTGTTGTTGTAAAACATACCCTATGCTCCGTGTTTATTTAAAGTGCAGAATGTAAACCGAAGCACAAACAACCTGAGCTCTACATTTTCTCTACATCTACTTCTAACCGTCTTATTAACTTCTGTATTCCACTATATATTTAGAAAATGCAAATTCAGTTTTTTATTCTGTTTGGTAACACCCAATAGTGCTTGTAGCTTATGCTTATGTCACTTTGAGAACATGTAAAAGTTAATTACCCTTATCTTCATTACATTTTAAACTTCTTTAGGTCCTTATTTGTATATGCAGAGATGCAGGGGCATGCATGTACATACATACACACACACACACACACACACACACACACTACAGTTGAAAGTAAGACCTGTTTATTATTTTCTTATATAAGCATATTCATGATTAAAATTAATATTGTACAAGACACATGCCTATACTTATGGTATATTTCATCCCATCTCAGTACATAGATGTGAGAACATATGTGTGTTTTAACAGGCAGATATATAGTGCAGCTGCTGTACATTTTGGAGTCTCCCCTGCATTTAGGGTTCTTGATCAAACTGCATGCTGTTGCATTTTGATTATTTTAAGCCACTTGTCTGAAAACTTAAACTGTGTAATGTAACACACCTAGCTGGAAAAGGGCCACTGATCTAGCCTACTTTCCTTAAACCAAATTAAATAAAAAGATTCTTAATATACTTTTGAAAAATATAATTGCGTAATTTAGCTCAGCTTCTGTTCTTAATATAACTGCTAGTTATTAAATACAAATATCTAGCTACACCTATGTTTATAAAATAAATGTATGGTTAAGAGTTCAACATTTCATTTGGCCTTATACATGCATGGGCTATGTGGTTCTGGAATGTGGCATATGATTCATAAATGAGAAATTTGAGACTTTACCTAGCTTTATTAATACTGTGGTGGTGGTGCTGTGGTAGCGTTGTCACCTCACAGTAAGACGTTGTCCTGTTCGATTCTCAGCTAGAGCGTCTTCTGTGTGGAGACATGCATGAATGGGCATACCTTCGTTGAAGGTTGTGCGTCAGAGCTGGAAACTCATCACGTAAAAATCTACTGCCAATCATTAGCGGACCGAAGTTCCTCTGTGGCGACCCCTAACCTGGAAAAGCCGAAAGACACAACAACCTAGCTTTATTAATACCATTCTGCTTTAGGATGTGGTGTAGTGAAAGAAGTAAATGCTAAACCATCTTTTCAGCTAACTAAAAGTACATGACTGCATGAGTGTTTTGTCTGAATTTTCTGTTATCATTAAAGAACATAAGATAAGTTCTCTATATGCCTTGCATTAAACATTAGGTGACTGCACTCAGCACAAACCTATACATTGCTTTTCTTATTCATAAAAGACTATGACAACAATACATACTCCATCAAAACTAGGCATATATAATGGTATTGCAGTGACTGTGTTTTCTTATGTCACAATATTTGTAAAGTATTGTATGTCAAATGGACTACAGACATCCTTTCTGCAGAGCTCTCCAGGAAATCTCCAACAATGCTGCTCATAAAGGGCAGACACAAGTGTCAATAATCAACAAAGCTCCTGCTAACAGTGAGAACCAACATTACATTTCTCATGCTATGTCAGGTCAAAGAGAATGGCAGTAGAACCACTTTAGGCCCAGAGCATCCTGTCAGTGAAATTCAGGACATATATAAGCAGAAGCATGAGAAAATAGAAGCTGTGGTGGAGCAGCTCTTTGGCCAGCTGAAGTATCTGGTTACTGGATACCTCAGGTGGACCTTTGCAGTGTAAACTCTGCCTCTGTCTGCAGGATGTTTCTGGAAAGTAGCACACTGCACAACATGCTTGTTTATAACAGACAACAGAGCAACAACCAAATAGGAGACCTTCTGTTTTATCACCACTGATAACATCAGCTGAGAGATGAGCTCCAGGAGTGTACAGATGCAGCACCCGAGACAACAAATCCAGAGATAACAAACACAACACAGCATGCTTAGTGTAACAGGAATAAACAGTGACACTATGCACCATATATGAATGTACCACAATAGCCACAGCATCAGTGAACAGCAAACTACCTACTGATGTACACATTGCTAGATGTATCACATCAGAGTTAGGCATGGGCTATATTATTCTGGATTGACTGTGTTTTCTGTAGTGGGATGTGCAAACAAGTTGTTCTCACATGCAACTCAGAACCAGGACACAAAGCCTGTGCCCAACAATATTCAAATGATAGTCTGTCTGATAGGATGTAGATCACTTGCACAAGAGCTTACCATGTATAAGCAACTGTCAAACTGTTGATTTTGAAGTTCTGAGAGATAGCTGTAGCAACCTATTTTTTTCCTCATTTAATACTTTCCCTTGTTTACTCATACTCTATTGACACTGCTTATGTCCCTCTTTAACTTGATCTCCTCCCTTAACTTTTAATTTGATGTTCTAACCTTGCAGTTAGCTCACAACTACACACACTGTTTGGCTATAATATTACTACAACAACCTTATCCCTGCTGAGCTGGTCCAGCTTCATTAGTCTCTGCCTCACTATTACTCTGAATATGTTGTCCCTAGAGGCAACTCACTATGTGTCCCCTCCCCCAAGTACAGATTATTAGGTAGGTCTTATGAAGGTGGCAAGGGTGTGTGTGGAAAGTGTCTAGGAAAAAGTGCTTTATTTAATGTAGAGATAGGTGTAGTAACAATTAACAGAGAAGCATAAGTATTTAAATGGATCATACAATACAAGAGAAAGGACCCGCAGGGAAGACCAAGACTGAATTAAAAAAAAGTAGCATATATTGTGGATCAAGACAACCAACTCAGTGCCTTCTTAATGAAACTGGAGATGAATAAATTGGAATTAGGAGAATGGAATACTTTCCACAAGAGAATGAAAGCAAGGCTTGCTGTCAAGAAGAGAAGCAGAGATGAAGCATTTTGGAAGTGTATGACTCTGCATATGGCTGTTACAAGCCCAAAAGGATGCAAGGAGTTACAAAGGATAGTAAAAAAAAGTAAAGCAAAGATCATACCGCTATGAACTACATAAAAATTATATTGTAATCTAAATGCAGAAAAAAGCAAAATAGAAAAGCACTCATAATTATTGCTTAACAGATGTAATGTATATGGATATACATAACACACACATAAACAAGTATTTCAGGCATGAGCAATAATGCCATTCTAGCTTGTCAATTAACTAAAACAGTCATTCTAATAGTAAGTGTCCTGTTCTTAAAAATATCCAAAGTAATGCTACTGGCAAATTTGTGGAAAGGTTATGGAAAATATCATTTTAAATTATGAAGGCTAATCCACTAGAACATTACAACACAAATACATAGTTGAAGATTGTAGTCCACATTTAGATAACTGCATATGTCACTACATAGTCATAGATGGTATCTAGGTGTGTATCTTACATTTATTTGCACGGATTGTACCAGTATGAGGACTTGAAGTCTATGAAAGTTGAACAAAAATTCAGTGAGAAGTGTCTTTTAGCGTTTATAAAGGCTTTGAGTGCTTTTTACTGGCTGGTCATCATGGTGGCTCATTTCTTCAGTGCCTGGACATTTTGAGGTTAATGTAATTTTGGTACTGGTTGCCTCTTGCATTTGATTTTGTAGATTGTAAGACACTGTAAATTAGTTTTGCTGCATTATCAGAACAGAATGAGGATGCGTGTAGATGAAATAGTTTTAATCTATTAAAATCCCAAACAGTTTTATCTGGGCATGACTTCAAGATATGGGGTCAGATTCCAAAAGACTTTCTCTTGGAGAAGCAAGTCTTGGAGTTAGTGACTTACTCTGAGAGCAAGTCTTTTAGAATCTGGCCCATAGAACGTCAGGAAATCAATTATAAAAACTTTCAGAAAGCTGTCACTGCAGATCATTGTTTATAATATGACACTATGCATCTTCATTACACAATACATAATGGGCCCAATTGCAAAGGACTTGTCACTGTAAATGACCAGTTACACTGAGAGCAGGTCTTTTGGAATCTGGCCCCCAAGCTCTTTTTTCTTTTGTTATATTTCAGGATATTGATTTTCTTGGGATGCTTTATTACTAGGTATGGGATGCCTGCTCCTTGCAGGCCATTGGTAATATTCTTGGTCTCAGGGGGTGACTGCACCTGAGGTGTTTGTTAACTTCTGGTATAGTAACCACTCTCTCAGTAATATTACCCATTTTTCTCCAATCTAAAGTGTTTTTTTTTACTTTCTCCTTTGGTGAGCAGAGATTTCAATATATACTCCTTTTGCAGACCTTGTTGCCGTGTCTAGTATCCATTGTAGCTCACAGAGAGTATCCTATATCGCTTGCTTTTGGATGTGCTTTTCCTCACACAGAGCAGGAGAATAGGAATGTATCTTGACCATTCAATCAACAATGTATTTTGTCCATTCAGTTAGGGATTCTAGGGCTGGTGGAAGAACTGCTAATATGTAACATATCAAGGGAATTAAATAAGTCTTCTGTAGACAAAAACAAGGCAGATATGATTCACCTTCCCAAAAGTAAATGTAGCAGAGAGGATTAAACTACCAGACTTGTGACATAATCCCAGGTGAAGGTAAATTCATAACATCACTGTTGACACAGAAGATTTTGAAATAATTATGGAAATGTTGAACCCAGGACATCTGTAGTTTAAGCCATAAGTGAAGACAAATCTGGATAT
This sequence comes from Protopterus annectens, assembly GCF_019279795.1. Lineage (NCBI taxonomy): Eukaryota > Metazoa > Chordata > Ceratodontiformes > Protopteridae > Protopterus > Protopterus annectens. The sequence continues at coordinate 158,422,425 of NC_056742.1, forward strand.
GGATTTGATGGTTTCATCATACCAATGATACCAAAATGTGCATTGGAAATAACACTTTTTTTTCAGACATCTTCAGTGTCAGAAAGTTAATTTCCTGTGACATATGGTGACATAGGTTCATAGGTTCATAGGTTTATACTAGGCTATCTGCCCTAAGGCATTTATAAGCCTAGCCCAAATTTTTATGGCTTACGCCACCCCTTATATGAAAAAATACTGTGCCCATTAGTTTGTTGTGCCTCTGTCCAGCAGTGACATAGAGATGATTCCCGGGGTAAACCTACGATCTCCCATCCACAGGTCTAGATTTCTCTTGAACAGAGTCAGCGAGGTGCTCTGCCTCACATGGACCGGGATTTTATTCCACAGCATAGGGAGTCTCTGAGTGATAAATCTATCCCTCCAGCACATCCTATTTATATCCGTGCTAAGGTTTAAGTCGCTTGCTCTAGTGGTTTTGGTGGATTTGGATTTTTTGAGGTGGAGCATGTCCATTAATTCCATTATTGATTTTAATCATTATTAACTTATCAAGGCTGAACTTTCTGCTTGTAGGGAAGAGGTGAACAGTTTTGTCCACCACAGGAAAACAATTTGATTGGTGGTTTTTGACTTATTGCTTAGGGTAGAAACAATTGATTAAATGGGCTAAGTGTCAGTAGAAAGCTATTAAATGAAAATTATTGTAGCACCGCATCTGGAAAATCCTCTATGCCAGATCTAGCTTCCATTCTTGATCTTGTAATATGGACAGAAACTAAAAAGGTTGTAAAGGTGGAATTCCTCAATTTTGTCAAGGCATTTGACATAGCAGAGCACAAAAAAAAAGCAAAAGAATGGCAGTCTTCAAATGGACCATTATATATAGCATTAGCAAAAGTTTAGCTAGAGAGAAAAAGACACAGATATAGTAACTGAAGTTTGCTTATATGGAAAAGTGGTTACCAGAATGAAATTACAGAGGTTGGTACACAATTTGGTCTTTTTCAGTGTCTTTGTATGTTACATTGAATATCTGGTGGGGGAAGTCTGCTTTATTTTTGATATAGATCCAGTGGAGGTTTTATACAACATAGTATTGTACAGATTGAAAAAGACTTTTCAAGGTTAGATGAACAGTCTGACACAACCTATTAAATGTATTGAAAAAGTGTTAACATCAGGTGTCTGTAGAACTAAATGATAAGGAATTACACAATTTGAAGGTAAAGCAATAGCAACATTAAAAGTGAAAAAGGCACAACCTTTTGTTACTTTGTTAGATAATATGCAGGTAAACAGGAAGTGTGACAAAAACAGAGAAAGCAGGTGGTGAACTGGCATTCACTGGAAAATATATCACTAGTAATAATAATAATAATAATAATAGGAAGAAGAAGAACAATACCCACCTGTTAACCAGGTAGGTCCACTGAACACACAGTCCCTTTTTAGGAGTGACCCGGGAGAAATGTCTGGTTGAGTGACTTGCTCAGAGTCAGACAGTAGGCAAATAAGTGTAGAGAGAATCAAACTCTATACCACAGGAGCCACAGTTCACAGCCATAACACTCTAAGCCAACTGCCAGATATGACTTCTAGAAAAGCAGAAGTTGCTACCCTTTATTCAGGAAGCTAATAAGGCCACATTTGCAGTGGAGGATTAAGTATACATAAAACAATGACAATTTTGAAACTGTTTCCCCCATCCGATTTTTTTTAGGACCATTCATAAATGTATCTGGTTTATTTTTTTTTTTTGATTCACAGTGATTCTTTTAAATGTATACTTACTGGCCAAATTGCTTTGAATTATATTCATTGTTTAATAAAGCTACATTTGTTTAAATGTTTGATTTACATTTAAACAGTTTCGAACTTTTTTCTTAAGAAGTTAAGCAATTTTTTTTAAACAAAAAATTAACAGTCACCCATTTCAGCACATTTCAACTTTAAAAGATGCCTTGAACTGCTGGCATTATAATCTACCAATACCTGTAGCTATATTTAGACATTTTACTTGTGAGCACCTAAAGTGTTTGACATAAATATGGGCACATTGAAGTATTACAGCTCGCTTTACACAAATGTACACTGACAGACTAATTGTTTAATTCATTCATACTTATTGTGTGTTCTGGTTTAATGTTGTAAGCTTTGTTCTCTGTGCTGTTCCATGAATCAGTTAGATCATGGGACAGCAAGGTAGAATTCAGACTAGTCAAACAAATTTTAATGAAAAAGGAATTTATAGAGATGGATTAAGGAGAAGAGGATTCAGCTTTAGGCTACACTTGCCAGCAGAGCTGTTAATATACATAGCAGATGACCATCTACTGTTAAGTAGACCCAGGGAACCATGGAGTCTACAGCAAATGGAGAGGGAACTAAGAAACTATGAAACCATGCCAGTACAAAAATTCAGGACATGAAAATATCCCAAGCCTACAATTAAGGAAAACCTTTGCTTGTTTTTGAGGAAGATTTTTCCCTCACATCAGTAAAAGGGCAAAGTGGAGTAAGCTAAAACTCAAATGGTAAAAGTAGAGGGGAAAACAACATTGAAAAGAATGAATGATACTGGGGAAACCAATACTGAAAAGAAGAAATCAGTGTAGGAGTTCTGCTCAGCAATCATCAGCAAAGATCAGACCACAAAGGAAGGTAATAGCACAGCAACCCATCTAGGAGCTGAGAGGGGAAAACCAGGATGAAAAAGAAGAGAGGTATCACTGAGACAAGATGAAGTGACTAAAGGTAAAAATTGGTTTAATAAGGATCCCTAGCAGGGGCAAATTGAAATTAGCTTTATAGCTAGCCCAAAGAAACAGCTGGGCAGGGAGTGCAGAGGAGGAGGAATTCTTAAAGCTGTGGAAGGAGGAGGAGGAACAAAATACCACAACAAGATACACGTATGAACTTCAAGTGGCAGTAGTAGTACAGAAGTCCAGTAACTCATCAAGGTGGACATTAAATGTGAGATATTATCTCTCAAGTCTGGCCATGGTAATTCACTGCTTGCAGATACAATGATCCCACTGTCAGGACCAGGGAAACAAAGTTCAGCTCTAGTGCAGGGGATGACCATCCAAGTACTATCTATGATTAAACTTTATATGTATTGGAACTGCAAAAGGAATAGTTATGGTCTGTAGAAGGAAACTGGGATTGGCAAATTAAACATTAAATGTTTTTAATACAAACAATAGTGTTGCAGAAGCCCAGGACAAAAATTGATCAGATGAGGAACACTATAGGATTACAAGCATGACAATTAACACTATAACAAAGGTTTTTAATGACAGAAGGACAATTACCCAATGGAAATTAAGGTAAAGTAGTCTACTTCCTGATCTGTCTGTCTGAGATGGTTTCTTGGAAATGCACAATTGCTGCTTGTATAATAGGGGTAAAGATTGATTCTGAGGGACTGGTTAAGGGTAGAGAGGACAACTTGTATAGTGGTTAAGGTCTTAACTTTCCATGCACAAGGTATAAGGTTTGATCCTAATCTCCAGCCAATGCCTCTCTGGTGTGCACATGCTATCTCTTCTTCTATATTGGGTGTCTCCCACCTCCCAAAAACATGTTAAGTGTTTCCATTTCAAACTCAGTGATGAATGGAGATGAGGGCAACAGCACAGACTCTAAAAAATTGTACCCCATAGTAAGAAGAGTTGTATAAACCTACCACTTTGGGCATCTACTGTGGTGCACAATATCCTCAAGACAGAAGAACATGAATCACCTGCTGCACACCATGGCAGGGCTTGCCACTTGGTGTAAAATATGACTCTAGGTGATTTGGTCATGTTGACTAATGTCACCAAATGGGCATGGGTATTTGCTAGTGATAAGTGGGTTGAGGACCCGACTGACTTTTATGTGCCCCTGTTGGCCAATGTGTGCACACTATAAAAAACAGCATCCCTGGGTCAATAAACTACTGGCTGGCCAGAATCCAGTTGCCCAACTTGGGTTACTTGGAATAGCTCTGATGAGAAAAACCCGGACATAAAACCAATCAATCTGCCAAACATGAACTAAGAATTGCTACACTCAGTGTAGGTTCGTTGACAAGATGGAGCTTTGAAGTGGACAAGCTGTGGGATAGAAGAAGAAAAGAGGATATTAGAGCAGAAGCGAGAGTAGCTCAAGTTGAAGAAAAGGTCAAAGAGAACAGATTACAGTAGTTCGGGCATGTGTGCTGAAAAGAAGAAGACAATCTGGTGAAGAAGATGTAGGACAGACAGGAAGAAGGCAAGAGGAAATGAGGGTGTCCTCTAAAAAGTGGATGGAATGTGTGATAGACAACCTGCTACAGTCAGGCATGAGTATCAAAAAAAGTCAGAGAGTGACATTGTTGACAGAGAGATGGCGACAGTTGATACGACAAGCAAACCCCATGTAGAAAATGGGAAAAAGGGTGTCAGTGATGATGGGTAAGGGACAGACTATAATTAGACTGAGGCAAGCTGATCAAGAAGCAATAGTGAGATATTGTATGACAATAGCTGAAACAAAATGGTAGGACATAGGTTAAATGTATGTGCTGCAGAGAATGTTTAAAGAGTGGGCTGTCTCCATTAAATATTAGACATTCTAAAGACAGTCAGTGTTTTTCAGCAGTGCTATGAATGTTAACAGCCTTATAAGAGACCGGCAAAAGCAGGACATTCTGCCAGAAAATGGATACAGTTGGTGGTATGCAGAGCAGTGTAGATTAAGAAGTGCCCATGTAGTCAACTACTGTAGTAGAATAACACAGAGACCAAAAAACTGAAAATTGTGAGGGCTGGCTATACCTGCAGGAAACAAAAGCAAAGACAGAAGAGAAAGAAAAGACAGTAAGGGAGGTAGAGAGGGATCAGCTTGAGTTAAAGGTAAAGAAGATAGAATGAGCATGTAGCGGAGAAGTGCATGCTGGGGGTAAATCATGGTCAATTCATTTGTACTCAGCTAGGGGGGTGGTTAATGCAGCACAAGGTAAGTAGAAGGACTGGGCCCAGAAGAGAAAAAAAAATACAATAGGGAAATGGGTATATGTTCCATAGGTGCCCAAAGACAGGTAAAAGGGAGAACAGGCCATCTACATCAGTAGGAAGGATTGTAAGGGACATTGAAGATGATTTGTAATGTGGAGAGGGTTGTCTGCTGATTCCTATAAATAGATGTAGAATAATGTGGACCTGTGAAAAGGAAGGAGTTGGTTGTATGCTTAGCTGTGGAAACAAAGTTAAAGATAAGAAAACAGTCGAAAATAATAGCAGACCATGTTAGGGGTGGTGGTAACCTAGGGTTAGCCATTCTATTCATGAAAGCACTTACAGTAATGGAAGATAGGATGAAACTTACTGAAGATGGAAGATGGGTAATTATAAAAGCAGGAGAGAGGAGAAATGGCAAATAACCAACATATATACACCATAGATGGCAATGACATCTTTGAATGGTTCTTAAAGAAGTTTGAGAGTGAGACGCATAAAGATATGCTTATGTGTGGGGTTTCAGCATTTTCAGTGTTACACTAAACTCACATGCAACAAAGGTGGAAGGATTCCTCTGCTATGGCAGAAAGATAAAAAAGTCAAATAAATAAAGTAAAATATTCAGATATCTAGAGGGAAATGCATGAACAAGATCTATAGCATGCATTTTAAGGAAAGAGACAGACCACTGAAGTTGGTTACACTGTTTTTTTATTTAGAGGCTATAGCAAAATAAAGGTGTGAAGCAAACAGATGTTAAAGAAAGAGCAAGCTTTAATCATGCACCTGGGGAAAGGTAGAGAGACTAAATGGAAATGAAGGGAAATGGAAATGGACTACAAAGTAGAGAAGTAAGGAAGAACATCATTAGGAAAAAAAAATCAAACAAGCTAAAACGGAAAGCCAACTGGTGCAATGGAATCAAGGCCTGCAGTAAGAGGCCAGTAATATAGGCTACAGGTAGTATGGGAAAAAGGAATAAAGTATTAAAAATAGGAATTTATTTCAATTTCATTGAAAAAGATTCAAAAGGGAAGGCCAAAATGAGAAACTGATGCTTTGAATAAGAAAAAATAAAAAGGAACATGGAGAAACTGGAAATATCAAGAATAGAGCAGCAGCTTGTCTTCATAAGGGATATTTTGTGGCTATAAGGAGAGAAAGTACTGTCCTGGAAATTAAAATAAAGTTTTTAATAGAGAGAGATATGGAGAAGTAGCAGAGGAGAAAGAAGAAAAATGAGGCAGTTACAGAATACTTCCAAAACTTGTATGAGGAAAAGGGAAATGCTAAAGCAGTGAAAGAGCTATCATAAAAGGGAGAGGGGTTAATCACTGAGGCAAAAATGCTTCTTGACAGACCCATTGACATGGTGCCTTTGAAGAATGCTTTAAAGGAGTTAAAATGAGGCAAGGCATTAGAAAGTGGCAGCTGTCCAGGTATTTGCTATAAGATGCTATGAGGAGAGGTGGAAGAAAACCAGAGGGAGTCTTCATTTTGGGGATAGAGATGGATCCCCTATCTAATTCTTTCCAGAAAGCAGGAATAATGATTATCCAAAATAAAGAAAGGTGTATAACAGATATAGAAGGCCTAATGCCCATCTCCATGATTAATACTGATGAGGAAGTCCTGGTCAAAATATTGGCAAAAAAGCTGGAAAAGGCACATATATTATTTATTCAAGGGAGAGGTATCATCAGTAAGCTGATAGGAGAAACTAAGATTTAGGGAAAAGTAAAAGTTGGAGAAGAAGCCATGGGGATTAATCTAATTCAGTATTAAAAAAAAAAAAAAAACATTTACTCCCTGATGTGGAATTTGATATTCAAGATACTGTAAGAATGTTGAGTAGAGGAGGGTTTTTGTAACTGGATAAAGCTGCAAGTAGTAATCATTGCAAAAATAAAGGCAAGTAGAGAATACACAAAAGTCATTCTTCTTCAGGGATCATGAAACAAAGATGCCCACACTCCTTCAGCTGATTTATTACTGAACTGAAGCAGCTGACACAAGAAGTTAGGAATGTGCCAGAAGAGTCAGAAAGAGGGGGGGAGCTGAATGTCTTCTATTCTCAAAAAACTGCATCATAATGGAAGAATACATTGAGTGGGTACGGGTAGGGAAGTCCTGAGGGTATTTGAGGAAAAAAAAAACAGAATTTGACTGCAATTAAAAAAAAATCAGTAATGGTAAGCAGGAGAAAGAGAAGGGGGAACAGGACAGGAAGGAATCATTTTGGGATCATATAATAGGGGATGAGATTAAAATGTGGGTGGGGTGTTAAACATGAAGCAGAAAGTAAAAAGTGCAAGAAACTGTCACAAAAGGTATAAGATCCTTTCCAAAAAAAAAAAAAAGAAAAAGAAAATCCATGCCCTAGTAGAGTATCTCAAGGCAGATAAATAAGTCACAGGAGAGGGAATGCTCTAAGGCCTACTCCTAAATTTGGAATAGGAGAAGGGAATAAAGAAGATGTGACAGTTAAATTTAGGAAAACACAAGTGCCAGGATCATCAAGGGAAATTCAGAACCAGTGTAAAAAATGGGGGTTGGGGTGCCTCCTAGTATGGATGATATACAAAGACATGCTTAATCAACCAGTGGCTAAAAGGACTGGAGGGCAAAATGGGGGAGTGGTGGTGGTGGTGGTGGTGGAAGAGCTGAAAGGAAGAAAGACCGGCAGAGGAATGGAATGAAAAGGAAGGTAAAAGAGAGAGTAAATGAATTGATATTGAAATGCAACCATAAATATATAATCATAGGCCTCAGAGTCTAAACATATATGGGCAGGGAACAGTAGGGAGAAAGAAGGGTGCAGAGAGAAAAAAATAATGAGTAGTGAAATGGGGAACCTGGAATAGGTTTTGTAGAATGCATATGTGAGCACTGCATGCTCATATGGGTGAAAAGCTGCATAAGCCAATGGAAACAAGCAAAGGGGAAATAACAGGAACATAGCAAAGAATATGATTATGAGAATAGGACTGAACATCAAAAAATGGGATAAAAGTATGAACTGTGCAAAAAGAAAGTGAGCACATCAGTGGGAGGGAAGAAGCATCCTGATATACGAACATATATCATGAGAAGAAGAGGATAGAAGAAGGCTTCCCAGTTGCTGGAAAGTGATGGAGGGATAGAACCATGCTGTAGCAGCTTGGAGTAAGGCCAGAGAGACAAGGCTGCTGTTGACAAGATGGGATGCATATTTTGCTAAGAATACTACAAAAATGGTACTTCATCAAAGTGAGACTGAAGGTGGAAAAGCGAACTGCAAAAAAAAAACAGCTGATGGAGGTGTGCAGCAGAGGTTGGATTTACATCAGGAGAAAAGAGTGACTAGTGTTAGGTGACAGTTCCTTTTATTAAGCAGGGAAGTAAAGTAGAAATAACATAGCTATACATTTATAGTTGAATAGTTCGAGAGAGTTTTCACCATTATGTAACAGCAAAACGAGAGATTGTTTCCTGATAGTGGGGACAGATGGCCAACTGATAGCCCTGTTTATTAGAATGGATATGAGAAAGGCTAAAACATCTGCTGTGAGTGATAAATATTTGAGAAGAGATGCTGTCTGTTGCTACTAATGTTGGTTTGAGTTTGGATTAAAGTTTTCTGATTGTATCTGTGGGATCTGTTTTTTTAGGAATGGTTATGGTGGGTCGTTGGTGGGAAGAAAAGGCAGACAGAGGGATTCGTTTTTAGATTAGATTTTAGCTGTATTAAAGAAATGCAAGTTACATTTGCAGACTTTGGTATTGTCTGTTTCATTAGTAAAGGAGTTTGGCTGAGTAGGTTTGGCAGTTTATTTATGGAGGACCAGAGGTAGTGGGGATGTTTATGTTGTATTTTATGCAGGTTATGATAGTATTTTCTTTTATCTGCATTAATTAGTGATTTTTTTAGAGACTGTGTTCATGACTATAGTTTTTTGGATATCTCTGTAGAGATCTTATTGATGTGCCAGGTTTTCCAGGCTTTTTGTCTCTGTTTGATTGGTAAAATTAGCCATGGTACTGTATTAGTTTTCACATTTTCTTCACAAGGGTGGCTGGTTGTTTGGGATGGTTAAGAAGGTTTGATTTGAAACTTTTGATAGGTTCTTGTAATGATACTGAGTTAAAGTGTGCCTAGCCCAGGAGTACTGTTTCAGACTGTCAATGAAGATATTTTTGTTGAAATTTGAGATCCTCACTGCACTACACTGTGTTGTTGTGAGGCATTTTTTACATTGTTGGATAGCATAGGTGGGATGATGGCCACTCAAGGAGTCTGGAAATGTACCTGGATAAGTACTCTTTTCTGGGGCAGAGGTTAACATCCAATCTAGGATGATTTTGTTATTGTTTTTGTTTACTCTGGTGGGGGAACAGATAAGTTAGATAAAAAAGGAAAGATTAATAGGCTGGGCACCAGTCCGAGGACTGGAAGAGGACCAGTTTAAATTGATATCTCCAAGGATTAAATGTCTCATGGGAGAAGTGTGTGAATGCCCAGGACAGGAGGTCTTCTAGAACGGATGGGTTGTTTGGGGGAAATTTATATACTGTAATGATTAATGATAATCTGTTTTGGTTGACCCATAGCATGATGGGTAACATTTCTGCATTATTTAACTTGGGGATTTAAGGGGTAAAAGGTAGTAGTCTGTGGGAGTATGAAATTGCTACTCCACCTCCTCTCTTGGACTTCTTGTTATGTCTGTAGATATTGTATCCTTGAGGAACAACAACTTTCAGTGACAATTATGTCAGGAGAATGGCTTGTTATCCAAATGTGGAATTGATTGAGTTTGTTACAGAAGCTTTGGATGTTAATAAACATGTTTATAAAATGTTTGGATGTTCCTGCTATAAGATAGGACCTTCCACATACATGGACAGTTCCAGACTCCTAAGTCTGACCAGCCTAATATGCAAAGCCATGAAAGACTTATCACGGAATGAATCAATCTGGACACAGGAAGCTGCAAACACTGGACTTATCTCAGTTTGGACTCATCAAGGGCAGGCCATGCTTACTCATCCTGGTGGATTTTTTTTTGAAAAGGTCAGTAAAGCAAAATGGTACACATAGCATACCTTAACTTGGCCAAAGCTTTTGACAAAACTCCCCACTCAGACATAGTAGAAATGCTAAATAAACTGGGAATAAACCCCTATGTCCCCATCTGGATTGCTAACTGGTTCAAAGATAAGATGCAGGTAATCAAAACAGGGGAAGTTACCTTCACAAAGAGACCAGTCATCAGTGGAGTCTTCCAGGTTCTGTGGGGGAATCTCTCCTTTATGGCAAATACTTTTCTGAGGTAAAGACAATACCAAAGGACTCTGGCTGACTATATTTGCAGATGACTGCAAGCTAGGAGCAGTTGTTGAATCCCCAAATGACTTAGCCATCCTGAATGAAGGTTTGTCCCAAATAAATAATTGGTGTCAAAATTATGGTCTGAAACTAAATGCCAAAAAATGCATTGTTGTATCCTTTGGGAAGTTATCTACTCCAGGGAACTACCACATTGACAATAATGCCCCTAAGAGCTGACCCAGTTGTTCAGAATTTGGGAAGTTATATAGACAGCGACCTAAATTTTGATCAATGTGTCTACTGTTGTAAGAAAGTCCTATATTGCACAGCTTATAAACAAAGGGATTGTGCCTACATCTAGGTATGTAATTTTCCCCCTTTAGTATGCCCTCACAAGGCCAGTCATTGAATATAATGTCCCCTTTGGTACATGCTACAACTGGAATGCCCACAGAGATACCTTACTAAAAGGATACAAGACCTAAACAACAAGTACTATATACACCGACTCAGTGCCCTGTCACTTTACTCATTATCCTGCAGACTTCTAAGAGGTGAACTGTGTCTGACAAAAAAGGCATCCTCTGATCTATTACCGATGGATTTATTGAAGATCAGCAAATCAATTGGCATCAGAAATACTCAGGCTAGGGATCTAAACATCATCTGTAACATCAACAGAACAGTTTGGAGGGGCAGGTATATTTTACAAAGGATACCGCTGCTCTGGAACAGACTCTCCATCCAAATAAAACAAAATTTATTCCTGACAATTTAGATCTATGAATAGGAAACAGAAAATTTACTCCAGGACTGCCCCTTATATTACTAATTGACAGATGCAGCTCCTAAATGCTTTATCCGTGGATAGATAATTTCCTACTATCTGTGGTATGATCCAAGTTATTCTCGTTGGGCTTAATATATAAATTATTGATGATGGGATGGGTTAGGCCAATGTATAATCAAAATGGGACAGGCTATTTTGAGTTCAAAAAGGGAAATTGGCTAGGCTTAAAATGATCCACAAGGGCAGCTAGCCAAGTTCTTACCTATGAACCCATAAACTTATGTTCAGATTGATCAGTTTTACTTGGAATTGACTTATTCTGTCCCGAAGAAAGACTGAAGCTAAGGGGAGTAGTGGTATAAGTATATATTAGGTGATCAGGTACAGGATTTGGGTGAATATCTCCACAGAGTAGTTCAGGGCGGGTATAGAGAGAGTGAAGGATGTAATCTTTTGTAGTCTGAGGTTGAGTTTAAGTGGATAAAAAGTTGGTCTATAGTTGAATGTAAGAATCCTATATTTAGATAGTGAAAGTCTGTGATGAAATTCAAACTTGGGAAGATTTTGGAGTATAGGTGAAGCTGGTTTGGCTGGAGGTTATAGGGGTACAGTTTGGATTCTAAAATTGTGTTCAGGGAGAAAGTGGTAGGGGTAAGAGTAGTGAGGGAGAGAAGAACTGTAGTTTGGATGAGTAAGTATGGGTTATTAAGTTTTGTATGGATGCAACAGAGAGTTTATGCTAATATAATTCCTGAATTTAGCTGTTAATTTATTGACACATACATTGAATGTTTGGATATGATGGAGAAGTTGGTTTGTGTGAGATTATTTATGGCAGCTGTTGTTCATAGTCCATAAAAGTATGTGAGGTAGTTGAGATGTGATATGGGTTGGCTTAAGACTGTGAAGGAGGTTAATATAAGTGTTAAACAGTAAGAGGAGGCTAGTTGAAAACATGAAGAGTGAGAGGTGGGTTAATCTGTATATGTTCAATGGGGTGCTGACTGGGGGTCATGACTGGTGTTTAGGGTCAATGGATAGAGAATGGAATATGAGAACAGTGGGTGAAGCAATGTGGTTATAAATGTGAAGTAGGAGGGAGTGTGTGAAAACTGTGTTTAGGGTAGGGGAGGGAGCATGCAGCTGAGCAGAGAGGGGCATGCTTGACTACAAATCTGATTATAGAGAAAGAAATCTGTTTTAGAAGGTGAGCAAATAAAGTAAAGTGTGATTTTTTAGTTTTACCACTTTTCTCTTACTGGGAGCATTTTATTATTTATTTATTCATGTAGACATTACACACACACACACACACACACGCACACACACACACACACACACACACACACACACACACACACACACACACACGCTTACAAAGTTTACACTCCCCTTGTATTTTATTTGGTATGAATTACTATTATGGTTAGTAAGACATGGACTGCAGCCTTTAATAATTTTATTTTTTCAAAGAGAAAATCTATGCCTAACAGTGTTTGCCATGTGAGTATAGCATTAAAGATAAGGTTAGGACTTAAAGGCAAATTCACTAGTTGGGTAAAGCTAATGACAGCTGAAAAAACTACTGGGAAAGGAAATATATTGTATACAATTGTTAGGAGTGGCACTTACTTTAAGTGACTTACAGAGTGAAATGCTTGGAGAACAGGATCGGAGTCCCAGTCTCTTACTGATGTCATTCCCTGGGAAGGTAGTGTTACTGACCTGACTTTCAATGGGTTTGGGCCCTGCTTCTTAGGGTTCACTCACATTGTACTCTTAATATTTAATGTTCTCTTAGTAAAGGAAGTAAAATTTGTAAAGAGAGGTGAAAGATTCAAGAAAAAGTTGCAAGTGAGAAAAGATATTGGAATCCAGGTCTCTCTTGCATCAAGGAAAGATTCAAGAAATGGGAGGAGCCTGAGGAGAGCAGTAAACAGACAGAGTTTATTCACAAAGAGAGGAGGAAACTGATTGAGGAGAAGTTAGTCAAGGGTTGGAACGAGGTGATAAGGATGAAAGCTATGAAGAAAGGTAAATAAGGGAAATGTAGATTTATTAATGGGACTGTTGGCATATTAACTGTAGCATCAGGTTAAATGATTGCTTAATAGTATTGATTGTGAATGGCTTGTAAATTTTGAAATTATAATGCAAACTTTTATTCATCCATAGGATGTGTACTACATTCAGTTATTACACAGCTACTCATGATTAATATGTTTTTTCCAAAGGAAATCCTGAAATTATACCCTTATGTCACACAATTATTCTGCTTCTTTCCTTAAAGTCTAATAGCTATTACATTTGTTGACCAAGGTTTCTTTACCTTATTTTTTCTGTTTTGTTTATATTCTAGGGACCAGCCACAACGTATTTATGTTTTTTTTTCAGTTTCTCTTTTGTATATCATGTTTTGTGGTCAAGTGCCACTAGGTGTGCTTTGTTTGCTTTCTGCTTACAATTACAGATTAAAACATTAAGTTTACTACTGATACATTTAATATCCTTTGTGCATATAAGTGTCATAAACCCTTACCTGTAGTCAGTAAAATAATATGCCTAATAAAGTGCCAGTAGCGGTTTTCTTTAGACCCTGCACTATTATTAGGGTTTATAGTGGGATATATATTACTTAATGAACCCATCAAATATAATCTCCACAATTATGATTCTCTGAAAGCCCAATCCTGATTCTCCACTATCTGACTGTTTTTACTACTGTGTGCTGCTCTCTGGATTGAAGAACACATGAATGCTTTGTTCACCTTTTCACTCTTTGTCTTGCCCCAGCTGTTATACAACTGTGGAGTTTATCAGGGTCTGCCATAGGTGCAGTAGGGTCCAACACCAAAGAGGGCCCCCCCTACTTTGAGGACAAGATGGACTTCTGTACATTAACAGCATTCATGAATGCCAGTATTGCATTTTTGTTCACAACTGAAGGGCTTTAGAGTTCTCTGTGTGGCATAAACTCAGAATTTTGCTACAGCTTGTTACAAATGTAACTAACATTTAGCTACCTAAACTTCTGCAAATTGGTCCTTGCAGTCGCTAGGGCTTGCCCTGGACTTAGGATATCTAAATTAAGATAGCTTGTGCAAGAATAACACCTCTCATTGTGGAAGTACAGATTAGGTGTTTCCCCTGCAAAAATACTTATTTTTGGGTAACCATTTGAAATGCTAGGACCTGCTAGATTATGTCCCAAAACACAGAAAATGGTTGAAAAAATGGACTTACATATACCAAGTCTGAGATGGACATTTCCTGGAATATTCCCTTTTATCTGAGGTATGGTGATCTTATATGTATGTATGTATAATTTTAGGGAGAGTGAAAGGCTTGCACCCCACACTGGGGGCAATAAAGAAGTTTAAAGAAGAGGAATGATGTTTGAGATTCACTCTTCTCCGACTTGTTGACACTCGACATTATAAGTGCCAACATTTCAGTAGGAAGCCATATTGTACAGAATTTCTCACATGGGCTTGTTAGGTATAGTTTTCAATAAATTGGCATATGTGAGCATACAGTGAGGGTACTCTAAAGGGGATTTATTCACAGCCATTTTCTCAAAGTATTTTGCAGTCATGCACAGTGTTTTGAAGTGAAAACGGTGAACAGTGTTTTGTAAAAAAATGAAAAATAGATTGCAATTCACATAAAATCCTTATCCTTGTAAGGTGAGGACGTTCTCTGTACTTGAGTTTGTGGGGCTTTACTCATCATGCACCCTACTTACCACTTCATGCTGATAGAACATTGAGGAAGAAGGCCACCCTTACCAGATCAGATTTTCTCCCGTTTTCAGTTTTAGTAAGATTTTCAATTCTTTATTTTTTTTTTTATTTTTATTTTTTTTTTATTTTTTTGTAAAATAAAAATACACCATATAGTACATCACACATCTCTTTAATGATATTCCGGTTGTCAAATCACTATTCTTAATGTTAAGTTTTGTATATGTAAGTGCTGGCTGTGTTGGCATGTAGGGATAAAGCTCTGACTTTGCCAAGGGTAGTTTGCATCTCTGGTGCCTGCAGCAGCTGGTCATGAGGAAGAGGAATAGCTAGGCATTGCCTGCTTGATTCTTTCAGGGTAGAGAGTGAGGAGGCATTCAGGGGGCGTAACCAATACATGATCCCTGAAAATGATAACAAGGTCGTAAAAGATAAAGTATTGCTGTGGTACATGTTTGAGCAAAGACAGACATGCTGCCATGGAGGTGGGAGCATTTCCCTAGCTACACCATTGCATACCCACAACATGGGCACAGTATGATAGCCATTACTTTTTCTGTCCTTCCTTGTTCATGGGTGGCATCCTATCCCAATGGTCATAAACTTCTCATCCAGAGGGGCAAGACCCATCCAATGAAGGAACATCCTAGTGTGTCACAGGAAAAAGATCATTTGGAGAAAGTTCAGGATTTGAGGTCTAGGGTAATCCATACAAATATACGATACTGTATATGTACGTAATAGTACCCTGCATTATGGAAGAATAATGGGCCAACTAGAGGTATTATGAGTCATTACTGCTCATATTAAATGGTCTTCATTCTTTTTATGTGTGTTAGGTTCTTTCTTGTTTAAACTTTATGGAATATTTCAGTTATTGTGCTTTTGAAATGGCCAAATAATGGTGAAAATGTATAAATGATTGTATATCTGTATATGCTTCCACGTGTCTGAGAGTCTGTGTGTGGTCATTTGCATAAATGTATGTGTGAAAGGCTATATACTTTTGTGTTTTTTTCTGTGTGTAAATGCATGTGTATGTTTATTTCTGAGTTTTGTGTGGATATTCTGTGTGTGTATGTATGTGTGAAAGGTCACATTGTCAACTATTTATTTCATTTAGGTATATGTTTGTATGCACGTGTGTGTGTGTGTGTGTGTGTGTGTGTGTGTGTGTGTGTGTGTGTGTGTGTGTGTGTGTGTGTGTGTGTGTGTGTGTGTATATATATATATATATATATATATATATATATATATATGGATCACTATCACTTCGCCAACAGTTCAAATCTCCGAAAATGATATGGCCAAGACCATATCACTGAAGATTTGAATTGCTGAAAAAGTGATAAAAACACAGAGCACTGCTGTGAGGAAAACAGCAAATCCTGAGTTCCGCACTGTACGGGGATCTCAATACACAACTGACGGCAATTCAAATCTTTGGCAATATGGTCTCTGCCATATCGTCTTCGGAGATTTAAACTTTCGAAAATGTGATAGGGAGCCATATATATATATATATATATATATATATATATATATATATATATATATATTTTTTTTTTTCTCTCTCGGATTCACTGTGTGACACAAAACATATTGTTTGTGTAATTATTGCATACTTCTTACATGTGCAAGCACATTAAATAAATTAAGCATTGTTTATACTTGATTACATTTATTTGTAGCAGTGGAAAAGCCTTCCCTGAACTTTACCTTCTGTTTAAGGACATGCCAGCTTTATAACTTTGAGCACCATTTTGTGATAAAGGCCTTTCTTATTCAGTGTACACAGAATCTTGACATGGTAACATTGTAACAGTTGGATTTTGCAGCAAGCATTCCATAATCAGTGCCACGTCTGGAAATACAGAAGAAAATTAGCTTCTTCTTCTTCTTTTGGCTGTTCCTGTTAGGGGTCGCCACAGCGGATCATCTGTTTCCATTTCTTCCTGTCCACTGCATCTTGCTCTGTCACATCACCACCTGCATGTTCTCCCTTACCACATCCATAAACCTCATTCATAAGTCTTATTTTAGGCCTTCCTATTTTCCTCTTACCTAGTAGCTCCATCCTTAGTATCCTTTTCCCAATATACCCAGCATTCCTCCTCAGCACATGTCCAACCCAATGCAATCTCACCTCTCTGGCTTTGTCTCCAAACCGTCCAACCTGAGCTGATCCTCTAATATGCTGATTCTTATTCCTGTCCATCCTCGTCACACCCAGTGCAAATCTTAACATCTTTAACTCTGCCACCTCCAGCTCTGACTCCTGACTTTTTCTCAATGCACCATTTCCAACCCATATAACATAGCTAGTCTCATTACCCTCTTGTAGACCTTCCCTTTCACTCCTGCTGGTACACATCACTCCTGACACTCTCCTCATCCACTTCACCCTGCCTGTACTCTCTTTTTTAACTCTCTTCCACACTCACCGTTACTCTGAACTGTTGATCCCAAGAATTTAAACTCATCCACCTTCACCAACTCTACTCCCTGCATCCTCACCATTCCTCTATCCTCCCTCTCATTCACACACATATTCTGTCTTAGTCCTGCTGACCTTCATTCTTCTCCTCTCTAGAGCATATCTCCACCTCTCCAGGGTCTCCTCAACCTGTTCACTACTCTCACTACAGATCACAATGTCATCCTCAAACATCATAGTCCATTGGGACTCCAGTCTGACCTCTTCTGTCAACCTGACCCTCACCATTGCAAATAAGAAAGGGCTCAGAGCTGATTCTTGATGTGATCCCACCTCCACCTTAAATGCATCATTTACTCCTACCATAGACCTCACCACTGTCACACTACTCTTCTGCATATCCTGTACCACTTTTACATATTTCTCTGGCACTCTTGACTTCTTATACAATACCACAACTACTCTCTAGGCACCCTGTCATATGCTTTCTCTAAGATCACAAAGACACAATGCAACTCCTTCTGACCTTCTCTATATGTCTCCATAAACACTCTCAGAGTGAACATCTCATCTGTAGTGCTCCTTCCTGGCATGAAACCATACTGCTGCTCATTAATTATCACCTCCCTTCTTAACCTAGCTTCCACTACTCTTTCCCATAACTTCTTGCTGTGACTGATCAATTTTATCCATCTGTAGTTACTACAGCTCTGCACATCACCCTTATTCGTAAAATAATCAGTACCAAAACACTTCTCCACTCCTCAGGCATTCTCTCATTTTCCAAGATTTTTTTAAACAATCTGGTTAAAAACTACACTCCCATCTCTCCTAAACACCTCCATGTTTCCAAAGGAATATCTTCTGGACCAACAGCCTTTCATTCTTCATCCTCTTCATAGCTGTCTTTACTTCCTACTTGCTAATCCATTTATTTATTTATTTAACATATGTCCGCCTAGGTTCCACCCACAGAGCCTTTTCCTGGGAGCCCGCCTCCAGATGCATGTCTTTGGAATGTGGGAGGAAAATGTGGGAGGAAGAGGGGCAGAGGAAACCCACACGAACACAGGAGAATGCAATGCAAGAACAGACCCACACCAGAGCCGCCGAGAATCGAACCGGAGAGCCTCTTGCTGTGAGGTGACAACATTAACCGCTGCACCACTGTGCTGCCCATGCACTTCCTGATTCATTATTCCCACATCATCCAGCCTTCTTTCTCTCTCACTCTCTTCATTCATCAGCCCCTCAAAGTACTATTTCCATCTCTTCAACACACTCTCCTCGCTTGTAAGTACGTTTCCCTCATGATTCTTTATCACAGTTACCTGCTGCACATCTTTCCCATCTCGGTCCCACTGTCTAGCCAATCATTAGAGGTCCTTTCTCCCTCCTTAGTGTCCAACGTTTCATACAACTCCCCATGCACCTTATCCTTCACCTTCACAATCTCTCTCTTTGCCATACACCTTATCCCCTTATACTCTTGTCTACTTTCTTCATCTCTCTGAAATTCCCACTTCTTTGCTAGTCTCTTTCTCTGTATACTCTCCTGTACTTCATTGTTCCACCACCAGGTCTCCTTGTCCTCCTTCCTCTGTCCAGATGTCACACCACACACTTTTCTAGCTGTCTCCCTTACCAGCTCTGCTGTAGTTACTGAGCTATTTGGTAACTCTTCACTGCTGCACAGTGCCTGTCTTAACTCTTCCCTGAACTCCACCTTACAATCACCCTTTTTCAACTTCCACCATTTGATCCTTGGCACTGCCCTCACATTCCTCATCTTGATCACCATCATCCTGCAGACCACCATCCTATATTGCCTAACTACACTTTCCCCTGCCACCACTTTACAGTCTCCAATCTCCTTTAGACTTGCCCTTCTACATAAGATATAATCCACCTGTGTGCATCTTCCTCCACTCTTGTATGTCACCCTATACTCCTCCCTCTTCTTAAAATATGTATTTACCACAACCATGTCCATCCTTTTCACAAAATACACTACCATCTGTCCTTCTGCATTCCTCTCCTTAACACCATACTTACCTATCACTTTCTCATCCCCTCTGTTCCCTTCACCAACATGCCCATTGAAATTCACTCCAATCACCACTGTCTCACCCTTGAGTACACTCAACAGCACTTCATCCAACTCACTCAAAGATTTTTCTTTCACATCCATTGCACACCCAACGTGCAGAGCATATGCACTAACAAAATTCATCATCACACCATCAATTTCCAGATTCATAAACATCACTCTATCTGACATTCTTTTCACCTCCAAAACACTCTTGGCATACTGTTCCTTCAGGATAACAAAGCATTTAAATACATATGTTGACAAATTGATTAAACTGGTTAATTGCCATTTCAAAAGGCCATATTGCTGTTAAAAACACTAAACATGCCTTAAAGACCCATAAAACTGTGTAAAAAACTATTGACGTGGTAGAGTTATTTTCTAGTATTCCCCATAATACAGGGATGGAATGGTTTGCTGAAATTTTAAGTTCCGAAGCAGGACTAGGAGGTAACGTGACAAATTTAATTCTTGACCTTACTGACACATTTCTTAGAAATAATTTTGTATATTTTAACAGTGATTTATATCAACAAAGGAAAGGGGTTGCCATGGGGGCCCCTTGCGCCCCCATTTATGCCAATTGTGTGTTGTATTATTGGGAGCAAAAATTTGTGTTCAACACCCCCTGGTACCAATACATTACTTTCTATACCTGTTATTTGAATGATATTTGCATACTGTGGAGGGGTACTAAAGAATTGTTTGAGGAATTTATGATTCATTTAAATAACAGTACTGATTTTTTGAAATTTACTTATACTATTAACAAATCTATTATCAACTATTTGGATGTTTCTTTATATAAGGATTCTATCAACAATTGTTTTCATTCAAAGCTATATAGGAAACCTACTTTTTCTAACGCCTATTTGCATTTCCATAGTGCACACCCTTACCATCAGAAAAAAGGGATTGTGAAAGGTCAATTGATAAGAGCATCTGCTTCAAGAATTGGATTACATTTGTTCCCTTTTTTTAGAAAGGGAATACCCTGAATCTTTATTGGTGGGTCTAGTTAAGGAAGTACTGGACAACAGGGAGAACAAGTTTTTTCCATTATTAGGGTCGTGTCAACTAGTTGTAGTTCCAGGGAATAAGGAGGAGGTTCTTTATAATCATTCATTTATTCACACTGTTTCCTCTACTTCCCATCTAGTAGAAGAAACTATTAAAAAATACTGGCCACTATTGAGAGTGAATGAAGAAACAGGGAAATATATCCCTGTGGAACCCTCTTTTATTAGAATGAGAGGTATGAATTTAAAGGACCTTTTTGAGTTGAAAAAAGTCAACCATAGAGTGGCAAATAAAGCCAAAAGGGGTACTTTCAAGTGTGGTGCTTGCAGTCAGTGTAAATTTATTTTACAACAAAATGAAATTAATATTTCTTCTAGAGGTATTAGATTTACGGCTTCCAGCCACTACAACTGTGGTACTAAGGGCATAGTGTACATTGGTATTTGTGTGAGTTTCAATAGTTTTTATATTGGTAAGACCACACGTACACTTAGAAAGAGAATTTATGAACACTCATATGAAATTTCCAAGGAAAAGGAAACTAATGCCTTTTTCAAGCACTCTTTAACATGTACTAACACGAATATTAGATTTGCAGTATTGGAACAGATTGCTGTGGACCCCAGAGGTGGGAATTGGGAGGCTAGAATTGAGTTTCGAGAACTTTTTTGGCAGTTAAAAACTGACGCAGGTAGACCACCAGGTTTAAATGACCATTTAGGCATCGCTAGTGTGTTGAAATTAAGGTGAGCTAAGCTGTGATTTTGCACATTTGAAGATGTTTTTAATTAATTTTTTCCAGGTCTGTCAAACATTGAATGTTGGGTATTAGTAGTAGTAATATTTTTAGGCTATTTATGTTTGTGCACAATTCTTTTATATTATTTTTTATGGCATTTTTGTGTGAGTATGTAGTAATTCCAGTTTGGAGTATGTATTTATTGTTTTAAAAAATGTTTTTGTATGATGATCAAGTTTTAGGGGGGAATGCATATATGTTTTTTTTTCTAATATTTTTCATACCTTTTTTTACACAGTTTTTACACAGTTTTATAGGTCTTTAAGGCATATTTAGTGTTCTTAACAGCAATATGGCCTTTTGAAATGGCAATTAACCAATTAATCAATTTGTCAACATATGTATTTAAATGTGTTGGAATGGTTGTTTAATTATTTCTGAGGAAGCTTTGCACTGAGCAAGGTGAAAGCGCGCTTAACTCTATTTGGATATTTGTATTTGTGGACTGTGTGATTGTTTGTACCTTTGATTGGGCTTCAGTTGGATTAAAGATTTATATTTCCCGGTTTCTGGCTGTTCTCTTGGATTGTCGTTTTTTTGGCTTTGGTCTATTTTTTGTGGTTTTTGGCTCCTTCAGGATAACCCCTACCCCATTTCTCCTCCCATCCACATCATGACAAAACAATTTGAGCCCACTTCTGATACACCTGGCCTTACTTCCCTTCCACCTGGTCTCTTGCACACACAATACATCAACCTTCCTTCTGTCAATCATATCAGCTAGCTCTCTCCCTATACCAGTCATACTGCAAACATTCAAAGTTCCTACCCTCACTACCACACTCCTAACCTTCCTCCTCTCTTCCTGCATTCAGGCATGACTTCCCCCTCTTCTTCTCCTTCTCCTCCTTCGGCCAACAGTAGCCCAATTTCCATCAATTCCCTTTTATCTAACAGTACTGGTGGCCTGGTGGCAGTCATTGTTAACCTGGGCCTCAAATCTGTATTGTTGTCAGCATATGTCATTTGGCAAAAGTTTTACACCGGATGCCCTTCCTGATGTAACCCTCCCCATTTATCCAGGCTTGGGACCGGCATGAAGAAATGCACTGGCTTGTTCATCCCCAGTGGCTGGGTTACAGAAGAAAATTAGCTAAAAACTAATAATTCTTTATAATTAAAATCAGGAATCATATGGGCAAACAAAGTTACTTAGGATGAGACAGGTTAAAAACTCTTTTGTTATATTTTAGATGTTTCTAAAAAGCATTTATATTTTAACCTTCTGTGGGCATTTGTTGCCAGTACTAAGGCAACTTAGAAATTCTAAGTTTTACTTCCAGTAAGACATAGCTGTTATAATAATCTGAAATGCAAACTAAATGTAATAAATCTATAGCTGATTTTGGTGTGTTTTTGCTACCTTATAAACATTTTCCTTCCCTTTAGAAGGAGCATGAGTTTTCTGAGTGTGTAATATAGTATATAATGATTTCTAATTACCAGATCTGTGAGCATGCATTTATTTTTTTTTAATTGCATAAACACACAATGTGCAAGTGCCTCTTTTCTGGGCAACCCAGAAGACGTTTCTGTTAAGTGGCTTCCTTAGGTTCACACAGTATACTAGTGGAGACTGAGGGGTTCATACATAGAGCTGCAAGATAAAGTTTGTTAGGTTATGGTATTTGCCATCATGGTTGCACTTTCAGTCTTTCCATAAATTTATGAGACACTTTTTTAGTAAGTCAGGGTCGTATATGGCAACCCAAGGTACAACTTTTTACACTGTCACTGCACAATTCCATTAGAAAAGGTGCTGTCACATATCAACAGCAAAAGGCTCCACATAGCAATCACAAAATTATTTTGATACACAGATGCAGTGACAATGTCATAGTTTATCAGATGCTATTATAAAATTAGTATGAATGTTTTTTGGAAAAAAGTTCACATATTTACTCCTACTAAACATTTATGCATCTATATTTAATTTAATGGATACATGGCTTAAAACCTTAGTAATATGTGACATTTTGAAGTAAAACCTACAAAATACACATTTTTGTAGTCATTTTCATGAATACAGCAGTAGTCATATTTAAAATCTAATCAAGAGATTTATTTCTTTTGTATTATTTAAAAATGTGCAACTTTTGGTGGAAAGATTATTTTACATCAAGATAAGTGTAAGCATAGGCCTGGAAGATGAACCATTTACAGCTTGCATGTGTCCATTAGAGACATAGATGCCAAACCAGGGATTAACTTCCAGTTTCCCATCCAATTGTCCAAGTTACACTTGAATTGGGTTAGGGAGGAACTCTGCTTCACATGGATGGGTATTGTATATATAAATACCGAGATTCACACCATTGCATAAGTGCAGCAAAGGACTGGAGGATGTGCACTTTACAGATAATAATTTCTGGATGCTGTATGGGACTTACTCTATTATCTCATGCATCACAATATACTTGGGGAGTTGGGAGTATCTCTGAAGTGTACAACTCTTGGTGTCTTATTTCTTATTTCCTCAGTTTTGCTAACTGTTGATGCATACTTGCTGTCTTCATTGCCATAGTGCTCAAATATGTTCCTACTATCTACTTAATTTTGTGGAAATTATGCTTATATGTGATTTTTTTATTAACGTATCTTGCATATCTCATACTCTTCTCCCTGAACTTTCACTGTAGGTAAACCAAAATATTACATGCACATCTGGTCCATTGAACACAAAATGAATGCCAACAAAACTAAAGATATGAGTTCCTGGGTTAACCCTACAACACAAAGTAACCATTTTCTCTATTCCTCAAGAAATCAGCAGTACTTGCTTGAGAATCAGGACTGAAATAAGTGTCTGCAACCTGGATGTGAGCAATTGTCCTGCATTTAGGATGATCTCATTATCTCCCGTTCTCATTCAATACGTTGAAATTGGAAGCAGTATGAGGCATGGGATCCCCCATGACTCCTTACAGGAAGCACCACTACCGTTCCCGCAGCAGATAGCATGGCAACCTCCTTGGTATCATTCACACACCTGTCTGTATAAATGCCACCTCAGGTTTCTCATGATATTAGGCACGTGCTTAATGGGACTTATCAACTCAGCAAAAGCAATGAAACAAATACAATGAATGCATTCCATCTACTGTTAGAGCATAGTAGTACAACTAATATTTCTCACCATTGCAGTGAATTTATCTTTTCCACCCACTTCTGATTGTAGTGTTGGTATATATAAGGAGGATGGGGGGAACTTCCCACAAGTAAGAATAAGGTATTTGTCTTCCTAAAAAAATAAATGTTTTTTTCCTTGTGTTTGCCTGCAGGATCTTTTTTATTTCTGTTGCTGTATTTATTAAATTTCATCAAACTGTCAAGCAACAATACTTAAATCCAATGCAAATGATTCTGGTTCAGAATAAAAATGATCAGATTATACAGTTTGAATCTAGGTGATTTTGTCACATTGACTAATGTTGATGTAATTCCCTGACCTCATGTAAAAATGACAAGGACAAGGACGGGGTTGACAATGATGGTGACAGTTCGACCAGTTGGTCAAAATTAATAATGCATTGTCAATTCTTCTGTGATTATTTGTATAAAATTTTCCTGCGACAGTGTAAAATATTCTGTTATCTTATAGCAACTAGACCCATGTTCTTAAAATGACACAATTAAGGAATTAGTACTACAGTAACAAAAACATGTATATTTTTAAAGGGTTTCTAACATCAATGTAACAATAAAGCTGTTAATATAGATGCATCCCCAGTTTATCCTGTTATGGTATGTAGAAGGAATATAAATTGTTATAATACTTTTATCAAAAAAATATTCAAGGGTATTTAGTGAAATAGAATTACTGCCTAGAGAAAAAATTATGCATTTTGAACTGAAGAAGTGTTTGACCATCATGTCTCTACAGTACTTCTTTCTGGTTAATCTAATTTTCAAAGGCATCTTCACTAAGTCCAAATAAGTTTTAATCCCCTTTACCCATATCTTATCCGACATATTACTGAATATAATGCTCTTTTTGGCATATATTTGTCTAATTATATCACTCAAATTGAGAAACCTCAGAAATTCATAACTAAAAATTATAGTTATCGGGACATACGGGTAGCCCTGTCTTGATACTCAGTCTCTTACAGACTCCTCCTTCGAGATCTGTTTCTAGCCTTTTGAGTTATAAAAGATCCAACTCTCTTTGGCCTCCTGTTCCTTAGCAGGACAAATGTTATGTGAAATACCCAGTTAAAGGGACTCAACTTTCATCAACGAGTAAATAAGATATATTGGCATGATGGATTGTTCCAGAGGTGAAGGATAACTTAGGATATCAAACTTCCACTATATGTCAAGCAGAGTAGCACGTCTTTAAATATTTATTAAACTACCCCTCTTATAACCATTGTTTAATCCATTGACATTAATGAAGATATCATTCAAATATGTTATTTTATATAGAAAGTATTGCTACACATTTGATCACTATTACTAACAAACCATTTTTACAAAACTTCAATTGCTTATAAATGGGTCTAAATATAATACTTTAAAAACTATCAGTTAAACACATTCTGTCAAAAGCAGTAGACACCAAATAAAAATCAAACATACTAAGATATATAAAACATAAGCTTAATTTATATCTTTCCCCTTCTTGGAGTTTAGTACTTCTAGTTTGAATAGTATTCCTACCCAAACATGCTTTCTAGCTTCGAAGACCATAGTCAAGCTTCCCTCGGTTAACATTTGAAATTTTGAATTAAACAAAAGTTATTAAATATATCATTAATATTATTGAGTTCTGTTATTCACTCTAACAACTGTATACTACTAGTGATCATTCAAAAATGTAATTAGCTTAGTACATCCACGTATTTATGTTCACACTCTCCATTGTTATCTTATTCTCTTTTTCATTCTTTTTATATGTAAAAAAAAAACCTCATTTTTTTCTTTACATAGTTTTTTTTAAACAGGCATTAATAAACAATGTTCTTCTTAGTAAACATCAGTATAGATGAACAAAAAAAAGAACCATTAAGTGCTCAGTAGTTCAATTGAGTTAAAGCTGTTTATTCTGTATTAACCTTTATCATGTTTAGTTAGTGACGTACTTAATCTGTAATATTTCCATTCCTTCATTTAATAATATTTTGTTAATCTTTAAATGTAAATTGTAAAATAACATTTCTTAAATACATCTTTATTTCTAGTCTTCATGTCATGGTAAAAATAAACTGTTTCCTAGTGCTTTGTGCTGTACTTAAAACTGTGTTTCTGAGAATTTTTTATTTTTCACAGCATAACATCTAGCTTCTTAGTTCCATAAATCCTCTTCTTGATAAATATTCATGCATTAAATTCTTTCTATTCCTTATATATATAAATAAATATAAGCAGTTATGCTTTCAGGTCTCAATTAGACATTTGACCTTTCCCAAATGGTATCATATAGATGTCTTTTCTCTTTTCCTTGTGGTCACTCTTTCACTCCCCTCCCTTCCTTTAACAGATGCACCAGATAAGATTTCATATATTTGGTGGGAACAAGAAAGTAAAAACATAGTTATAGAAGAAGAAATAAAACTGTTATATGCTGTGTGAGATCTGTTTGACATAGGTAGCTTGCAAGTGTCATCTTGGCTCATCTACTAGTCACTCCATGGACTTCCCTTTCAAAACACTGGTGCTAGCACAAAAAAGGGTCCATTCAGCTTTCATATTCATTCCACAAAAAAATCAGCTTCACTGTCTCAAAATCGGAAGTGAGATATAACAAGTCCTAGATGAAATAAAAGAAAATGTAAAATCCATTCATACCTGAAATATTACCTTTGAACCACAGTACAAGACTCCCCACAGTGTCGCAAAGTCTATAAAAGCAAAGCAAGCATCAGGATCACCTGAAGTGCTTATTTCCACACCAAACCCAACTTTCACCTTAACGGATGTCAAACATTTCAAAGTCACAAAGACTCTTAAACAAATTTTAAATACACAATATAAAATGATAGAAAAAGAGATAATAAAAGAAATATAAAACTTTTAACAAGTGACACACACACATTCTAAATAGCAACTAATGTATTATTGAATGTAATGCCCAATAAGCAAGTTTTAGCAAATTTTATATCTATAATATGTTCATTAAGCATCCTTAAATTAGTATAAATCATTATATATTATTTATTCTCTAGTTTAATTAAATTAAAAACTAACATACATTCACTAAGAGCACTGATCACTTCTCAGCAAAGGAAATGTTTATTTTATTTTTTTATTTTAAAAGCATTTTTCTTTACTTGAGTAGTATATGGTAGATATTAGCATAGGTTATTATTTAGCAGTTAGTAAGTCATTTTTATTGTAATGATTTTTACAAGTTATGTATAATTAGAACTTATTTGCCTTATACATGTGTGTATGTTATTTTTCTTCAGGTTTGATTTGAGTAAGACAATGTCTATATAAGGAAATAATGTAATAATTATCTTCACATATTGATGTAAAGTAAAGTCATGTTTTGCATTAAATAAAGTCATTTGTCTTTTAGTTTCTTCTTCTTCTCATTGACTTTCCATGTATTTTTTATGAATGTCTCTTCAACGAACTATTATTCCAGACCATATCTTCTGTTTGATCCAGAATTTTGTTTGCCCTTAAGAAGTTTTTAGACGTTTCTAGATTTTCAGATATTTTGATATCATCTAGGAGAAATATTTTAAGTCTAGCAGGAAACAGCAAATGTACTATGATCTGTCTTTTCTTTAATTCTTTCACCAGTGGCAGTAATTCCTTTCTTTTTGTCATTACTGCTGTAGAACAGTCATTGTCAAACCTTAGTATGTTGTCATTTATTTTAATTAGATAATTAGTCCATGCTGTTTTTATTATCAGTTCTTTGTCTTGACTAGAGGAGAATGTAAAAATTATGGATCTTGGAGGAGAGTTTTTCTTTGAAGAAGTAACAAAGGCCTGTGCTCTTTCGATACCAAATTACATGGATTCAGGTAAGTACAACGTTTTTGTAAGTCTAGATGTAAGAAAGTTTACCATGCTCTCACCTTCTGCCTTCTCTGGTAAACCATATATACAAATATTATTTCTGTTTGATCTGTTTTCCAGATCATCAATTTTATTCAGTAGTAAAGTATTTGTTTGTTTTAGAATAAACTCTATGTTGTGTTCTCCTTCTGACATTCTGCCCTCTATATCCTTTTTAAAGCTTCTTCCATTAATGAGATCTGAGTTTTCTGTTTCATTGTCTCATGTACTTTTTTCATTTGTTTAGAACATTTTTCTTTAAAATTATACAGTTTTTTATCCATTTTTAATGAAAGTTCTTGTATATTTGTAAGAACTGACTACATTTCTTTTTTTAACAATGAGTCCCATGAATTAGTTTTTGGATGAGTAATTTCAAAGAGGCAGATAAGGACCCTTCTCATAAGATAGTGACAGGAAAAATATTAACATGTAACAATTTTTTTAAATATATATTTCAGTATAATGTTAAGAAGATAGGCCCATACACACACACAAAAAAATTAGGATATCTTAAAATTGGAATTTCCTGTCAGAAATATATTTTAATTAGCAGAGTAGAAGAATTATGCTGCTAGATTGTCACCATCTTGCCCACTCACCCCCCCCCCATCCCGCTGTGCTATTTTTGACTTACACAGGATGTATGAGAACTGGATAGAGCAGGGCCTTGTTTGCTATGATGTTTCTTACTTACACAGGATGTATGAGAACTGGATAGAACAGGGCCTATGTGTTTGCGAGTTACACAGTATGTATGAGAACTGGATAGAACAGGGCCTATGAGCTTGCTATGCTATATGTGACTTACACAGGATGTATGGGAATTGGATAGAACGAGGCCTATGTCTTTGTTATGCTATATGTGACTTACACAAGATGTATGACAACTGGATAGAACAGAGTCTATGTGTTTGCTATGTTATTTTTACACAGGATGTTTAAGAAGACTATACTTCAGCTGTATTGCACTGTTATTCTGCCACATCTTGATCAAAGTGTTGAAGTGTAGACCCCCTGCTATTAATATTATATTTAACAAAAAGGATTGTATAGAGGTAGGGAACATTCATTTTAAGGGGATAGAGAAATATGGTTATGAGTAACAAATGGATTTGATAAGGCTGGTTCCTTTAAACAACAGAATCTTGGTAGCCCTGTGGTGTGGGATCACGGAATACTAGAAAGTACTATAGCAGGAATAAAATGGGTCATACATTACTGTACAGTATGGAGGACGGTCTAACAGATGTAGTGTGATGGCTGTCACTATAACACAGGCATGAAACAGCACTTTTCAAACAAGAAATTTATGTGGCATTGTAAAAGATGGCTTGTGTGTCTAATGCATTGGACCATTCCTGTAAAATGGCATAATCAGTAAAAGATATCTGACACAGAGTTTTGGCAACACTTAATTTTTAAGAGCCATTCAGAGGTACATAAAACAGCTGGGTATGTTGGGCATATGTAAGGTGTGAGGAGACAATATTTACATCTGTGAAGTTGAAGTGTGGACCCCCTGCTATTAATATTATATTTAACAAAAGGGATAGTATAGAGGTAGGGAACATTAGTTTTAAGGGGATAGAGAAATATGGTTATGAGTAACAAATGGATTTGATAAGGCTGGTTCCTTTAAACAACAGAATCTTGGTAGCCCTGTGATGTGGGATCACAAAATGCTAGAAAGTACTATAGCAGGAATAAAATGGGTCATACATTACTGTACAGTATGGAGGATGTTCTAACAGATGTAGTGTGATGGCTGTCACTATAACACAGGCATGAAACAGCACTTTTCAAACAATAAATTTATGTGTCATTGTAAAAGATGGCTTGTGTGTGTAATGCATTGGACGATTCCTGTAAAATGGCATTGTAAAAGATATCTGACACAGAGTTTTGGCAACACTTAATTTTTAAGAGCCATTCAGAGGTACATAAAACAGCTGGGTGTGTTGGGCATATGTAAGGTGTGAGGAGACAATATTTTCATCTGTGAAGTTGAAGTGTGGACCCCCTGCTATTAATATTATATTTAACAAAAGGGATAGTATAGAGGTAGGGAACATTAGTTTTAAGGGGATAGAGAAATATGGTTATGAGTAACAAATGGATTTGATAAGGCTGGTTCCTTTAAACAACAGAATCTTGGTAGCCCTGTGATGTGGGCTCACAGAATGCTAGAAAGTACTATAGCAGGAATAAAATGGGTCGTACATTACTGTACAGTATGGAGGATGGTCTAACAGATGTAGTGTGATGGCTGTCACTATAACACAGGCATGAAACAGCACTTTTCAAACAAGAAATTTATGTGGCATTGTAAAAGATGGCTTGTGTGTGTAATGCATTGGACCATTCCTGTAAAATGGCATAATCAGTAAAAGATATCTGACACAGAGTTTTGGCAACACTTAATTTTTAAGAGCCATTCAGAGGTACATAAAACAGCTGGGTGTGTTGGGCATATGTAAGGTGTGAGGAGACAATATTTACATCTGTGAAGTTGAAGTGTGGACCCCCTGCTATTAATATTATATTTAACAAAAGGGATAGTATAGAGGTAGGGAACATTAGTTTTAAGTGGATAGAGAAATATGGTCATGAGTAACAAATGGATTTGATAAGGCTGGTTCCTTTAAACAACAGAAACTTGGTAGCCCTGTGATGTGGGCTCACAGAATGCTAGAAAGTACTATAGCAGGAATAAAATGGGTTATACATTACTGCACAGTATGGAGGATGGTCTAACAGATGTAGTGTGATGGCTGTCACTATAACACAGGCATGAAACAGCACTTTTCAAACAAGAAATTTATGTGGCATTGTAAAAGATGGCTTGTGTGTGTAATGCATTGGGCCATTCCTGTAAAATGGCATAATCAGTAAAAGATATCTGACACAAAGTTTTGGCAACACTTAAGAGCCATTCAGAGGTACATAAAACAGCTGGGTGTGTTGGGCATATGTAAGGTGTGAGGAGACAATATTTACATCTGTGAAGTTCAAGAACTGTGATGCTCAGCATGGACACTTGTTTCTATTTTGGCCATTGCTATATATACCATCATGTACTCCCTATATCATTTCATGTTAATATATTATGTGTGTGGCATTCAAGGTGTTTCATATTGCTACAGTTGTATATATCAATTATAATGGACTATCAATGTTATTTTTTTTAGGGGATGTTTCTTTCTTTACTCTACCTTCTTGCAAGAAACAAGTGCATATATTTTTTGTGTTTGAGATGCTGCTAAATGTGAAACGTTGTAATGTTTAATTTATGCTAACATGTTGGATACTGGACTATATTTAATGTGGCATCATTTGCACTTTGAGTAGGTGGCATGCATATTATTTGTTTACATATGTATTTATGAAAAGTACTAATAGCCATGTGTATAGCTCTATACAATTCAATTACATTGCTATGATCTTGTGGAAGACTCTGGAATGCTGCATCTTTAGAGAGCGAGTTTCGTAAATGAGCGATGAAGTCTCTAACCTAGTTCATTTATTCTACCAATACAAGACATTTTCAATCTACTGTACAAATCAGATTCAACATATTCAGTTTGTCCATTTTATCTATGCCTTTCATGTTATAACAGTTTTTCTGTTGACTTCAGTAGGCTATTTTAATTGCCTAAGTTTCAATTGAATTTGGGGATTTGGGTACTTTGCATTGATTTTGTAGGAATGAAATATCTTGTTAATAAATGCCTATCATATCGATGGTTCATTTATTTATGCATTTTTATAGTTTAGGGAGGTTTATGTTTGGATATGATAGTTTTGTATCTTATTTTTTAATTTAGTTTATTTTTAGTTATTTGGCTAGTTTCAGTTAATGTTTCTTTTTTGTTTGTTTTAATATTTGCTTTTAATCTGAAAAAATAGTTTCTAGGGTGTTGATTTAGGTGGACAATATTGTCTTGGGAATTATATTTGTGTACTTTGTGTATACAGTGTGCAAAAGTACTTGTTGTACATTGCAGTGGATGGGTAATGTAATCCAGCGGTGGCTAGTGATACGTGAAGTCAGTCGGAGATGTATTATGATGACCTCATCTTTGAACATGTTACCACTTTTAAATAAGTAGATTCTGTTCCACCATAATACTACAAGGAAACCTAGCATTCCTCAACACATAATTGCTTGGATTTATTTTCATAAAACTACTTAGATGAATACAGGTGACGTAACCACATGTACCTTCATAATATGACATGAAAACAAAAGAAAGGGACCACCACCCCATGCACTCCCATTAAGTTCTCAGTTCAAGGTTAGGCTGTCTCTGAGAGAAAAGAATCATTTAATGATTATCTCTTTTTTTGAGACAGTGAGAGCTCTGAGTCAGTGTAATGTACTACAGTCTACTACAGTGTTAGCCAACACACATCACTATAACAAAACAATGTATATAAGTTTTCTGCAGAATGTTCTTCCCAAGCATTAAAATTAGTAGATTAGCTTTTAATGTAGCCTTGACAAAACCCAGAATAAGAAATTCATCCCAATCCATTTAGTCATTTTGCTATCAATGACAAGTATCTCATCCCGTGCCGTTTCATCAACCACTTGTCCCTAAGTGTAAATGCTTATAGACTAACTAATCCTGTGATTGCTATAACAAAGCAGGACCTGGATTTGTGACCTTGAGCTGTCAGATTTACTGCAAAACCAGGCTCATAAGAGCAAGTCTTTTTCTGCTATTTCTTTGTGTGCTTATGCTGATTTGTATACTGTTTTGTGCCATGATGCATGTTTAGCTAGGGTACAGGATGGTACTTTTAGTCTAGTGAGAGGAAAGTAAGCTGCTTTTGTTCTGAGTGTCCAATTGCTGGAGTCCACATAGCAGAGGTTGTTTCAGATGACCTGTGTGTTGTTTTGTGTTACATTAAGTTTTTCCTAGTTTGCTTTACATTGAGCTGGACCGCTGCTACTTGTGACCACAGCCATCAGATTGATTGTAAAACCAGGACCATAACAACTGGTATAACATACACTATCTGCTGTGTTACAGTGGAGCAAGTACTTTGTTTTTCTGTTTTAGCTTGCATTTAGTTCAGAATAGTGTACAGAGAGATACATGATGCATGTTGCTTTGCATGATTTCAGCAGAGGCAAGACTCTGACTGATCC
This sequence comes from Protopterus annectens, assembly GCF_019279795.1. Classification (NCBI taxonomy): domain Eukaryota; kingdom Metazoa; phylum Chordata; order Ceratodontiformes; family Protopteridae; genus Protopterus; species Protopterus annectens. Next base: position 158,455,756 of record NC_056742.1, read on the forward strand.
TGAGTGAAATTCTGCCATAACCAAGAATGATGTCCAGATTCAAAGACAAAATCATTTGCTTTAACATATTGGAGTTATTCTGGTGTGTGTGTGTGTGTGTGTGTGTGTGTGTGTGTGTGTGTGTGTGTGTGTGTGTGTGTGTGTGTCGGGAGGGGGTCAGGTCAGTATGCCTCAGCTTATGATGAGATCATTGATAGGCCTACTGATTCTCAAGGGGTAGCCTTCACCCTTGTGTCATGGCTTCCAAATACTTGATAAAGCCTTTTCTGCCCCCACAGTGTTTTTCTTCAGGCAAACTCCATCTTCCAGACATCACAGTGAAGCAAAGAACACCTCACAAAATCCCAATCCTGATCATACTATACTTGCTCTCTTCAGTGCAAGAAGTCTAAATAATAAACTACTCAACACAGAGATTGGCCTGCAAATTGAATACATACATATTTGTGTAGTAACAGAGACTTGATTTCAAAACAAAGATAACACTCCCTCTACACCTGTGTTCAGACCCATGGGTAGCTGTGAGGGAGTATTAGCATCTGCAAGGGATTCTGCTATCTCCAGACAGTTTTACCTTGACCTTTAAACAGAACTTATTGTAGTCTAAGACATTCTAAACAAAATTGTTACCACATCATAACCTGATGTAGGTTACTTTAGATATCTCTTGATGATCGTGAAAATTTTCTAAATGTCCTTAATGAATTGCTCATAAATTGTACTACTTTTATGATGGGGGAGTTCAGTTTTCCAGCTGTTAACCTGAAGGCATACACCACTAATGGTAAGCATACCCAGTGATTCCTTGTCATAACAAATACATACTTCCTGGAAAAGGTAGCCAACTTAGCCATCAGGAGTTTGATATTCTGGACCTTGTCTTAATAAACATATCACTTTTACTGTATCTACCTTCCTGATCAAATCCAATTACTTAGCAGTGGTCTTCTCTGCGAAAAAACACAAACACTTATTTAACAAACACTTTGAGTTTAAGGTTAAAAACAAAAACTCATAATATCCATGCAAAGTTTTCAAAATTACAATGCTTTAGCTCAGTACATCACATACAGTTGCGCCTGCCAAAATTTTATTCACAGTTACTAAGACAAACAGACCAAGTAGTCTGTAATAGGACCAACTGTAATGTGATATTTAAAAATAAACCACTTTGGTGATTTATCCATGTAAACAAACTGTAAAGTAAAAGGAAAAAAAATACTAAATGTCTAGAAGAAATTGCAATTGGCTCACTTAAAGGACTAAACCAAGAACATCAGTTCATCTGTCCATAATCCCCATTTCCCCCTTGCTTTGCACATGGGGTCAGGGTATAACATCAACAGTGACCATTACCTAGAATAAAAATTAATATCACCAGGTGAATCAAGAAAATTAATAAAGAGCTAAAAGTCACCATTATGAAGGTCAGAACTAAACACAAAATCAAGATTGCATCAGAAACCAATGGCAATTACAAGAAACAAGAATACTCTAAGCTAATCTACAGTCTGATCCAAATGGAATTGCTAGTACAGTAACAGATAAAGGTAGTGTTCATTTCTCACCAGCTATTATAAGTGTAGTGCTAATTTCATAACAGCTCCTGTCATAGAAATTGTACAAATCCCTCAGTCTCAATGTCTTCTAAGGATTACCATGGATCTAGTTATAATTGCCCACTCCAAATCCAAAAATACCACAACCATGGGTCTAATTATTAGTCCTGGATGCCTAATCACTAGTGACAAATGTACCTTATTAGATTCTCCACAAATCTTTTCAACCTGTGTCTCTGTTCTGGAAAGTTTCCTGACAGTAGCCATTTTATCGTCCTTACTGAATAGTGGCCCTGCCTCCTGACCCAGAAGAACACGTCATAGCATACTTCATAAACTTAGATGTTGAAAACATTGCTGCTCTGGACCATCATCAGTTTGACTTTGTCAATGGTTGGTCAGACTTCCTCTCTCTAATAATGGTGACAAACTATGAAAGGAGGCATGCAGTTAACACTGCATACTTTGATCTTGTTAAATTATTTCACACAGTTCTCCATGACGGTATTGACAAAAGTCTAAAATATCTAAACATAAACACGTATTGTGAGTTGGATAACACATTAGTTCAGAGAGAACCCAGGTAATTATAGTAGCTTGAGCTACCTCAGAAAGTAAAAGTTTGACAAGTAGTATCCCTCAGGACTTTGTACTGGCTCCCCTCCTATCTGCTGCCTACTTCAGTGACCTTCAAAACAATGACCAAGACCTACAGGTAGTTTTGTTTGTTGATGATTAAAGGTTGGGTGGTGATGTTTGCTCAATGTCTGATGCCACGCTTGTGCAGTTTGGTCAGGGCTTCACAAATAACTGATGTAAAAAAATGGGCTTAAAAAAGTTGCTTAAATTGCAGTATTGCTAAATATGGAAACCAAAAACTTGTCCATAATTTATAGCATAGACAGCATCCCTCTGCAAATGTCATCAGAAATCTTTATACAGCTTTCCATCTTTTGACCAGCACATCACAATACTAGTCAGAAAATCTATCTTTTCCAAATAACATTGAAAGGCATCCCATCTAGATCAAAAGTAATTCACAGCTTACTCTACTCATCCCTTTGCCATGCATTTGTCTAAACACCTCATTCAACTTGAAAGACCCCAAGAGGTTCCCATATATAAATATCACAGGCCTGAAGTTCCTTAGCTGTCACAAAGAAATCTGAGTCTCAGTCACTATTCCTATACTCTGTGTCTCTTTGACTTCTCTTTGATGATTTATTTTAGAATTTAGGGCCACGAAAGGCCTTGCCCTCCTTCATCTTCCACACCTTTATAAAACCAGCAGCACCACAGGTACTCATATTAAAGATTTAAGCTTCCACCAGCAAATAAACGGGATACAGTCATATAGTAGATTAATCTGCCAGGGTATACCATTTTTCTTGGCTATGTTCTCTATCCATATTAAAGTGGGAATCCATTGCCATCTTTTAGGTGCACCTTGACAATTAGATGGGCAGGCACAAAGTTTCTCCAGGCCTATCTTGTATCATCCTCCTGAAGCAAATGGTGCCATATGAAGTTGAATGCTGGGAAGGCTTTAATGTCCTTGGATTATGCTGCCTTGTAGATCCCGTAATCCTATATTCCTTTAAAGTGTGGGTGGTCATAGGATACACTCTAACTACATTTCTGCACAAGTGTTTTCATTGTGAATCCAAAAAAAAACATCCTGTTGTCAAATTGCACTTTCACTGAGTATGCCTGTGTTCCATCTCATTTCCAAAAATACATGTGATTTTTTTGCCACACACCTTATTAGCATAGGTTCATAGGTTCATAGATTAGTACTAAGCTAACTGCCCTTGTGAGCCATTTTAAGCTTAGCCAATTATCCCTTGTGAGACTCAAACCCTGCACCTTGTGTTTGTAAGGCAAACACCTTAACCATTAGACCACCCTCCCAACCCTGAAAGGGTGGCCTAATGGTTACAGTGTTTGCCTTACAAACAAGGTACAGGGTTTGAATCTCAGCATGTCCAAAATCTCCTCACAATGTACACATTTCAATATCAAAGATACTGCAGAAATTATAACATTACATTTAAAGGTCACACAGAAGTTTTACCTTTTTTAAATCTCAGTGTTCCAATTCCCCTATGAGTACTATTGAGTGTCCTGACACAATAACTGCTGAAATGCAAAGCATTTATTCATATGAATCTCCATATGGCATAGAGATAGTGATTGATGACCCCAGTTTGATTAGCAGTGCAGGCACCTATAGGAGCTTGTCAGGAATGGGGTGGGGGGTGAGAATCTGTTTCTGGCTTTCGCATTTTACAGAGAGGGAAATGGCTTTTGTTCACAACACAAGTGGCATCTTATAGGAGCCCAAGGTGCCTGCTCATTGGAGGTACAAGCTAGCACAGCCAGATCCACCATAGTGCAATTGCACTGTGTAGCTTAGGGGGAACCCGCAAGCCGAAGCACACCCCTGCGGGTAGCAATTGTGATCTTGAGGTGCTGGCCTTTTCCATAATGTATAACTCTTGTTAGGGAACATCAGGTATGGTTATGGGGGAGCAAAAAATAGTAACAGCATATAGCATATAGTGAAACAGGATGAGAAACTCAAGGTACAGAATATAAGCAAAATGGGAAACTCAAGGTACAGAATATAAGCAAAACGGGTAATAGTTGCATCCCTATGATGGTCTTAGTTGCTACAATAAAACTATGGCTGTAAGTTGAAATAAGGAGAAGCAGGGGAGAGACAAGTCATAATTAAGTGATATTTCTACAGTTTATGTGTAGTTCAAGTACAGAAGTTAAAAAGCAGCTTTTAGCTTTGATCTTAAAGGAAAACAATTCTGAAGCAGTTCACAGCTATTGCTGTCCATTATACCCGTCAACTTTCCACATTTATGCTTCATGTATTTGGTCTAGTCCTCATAATATTTGTGATTTCCTGGCAAATCACTAGGATGACCTGAGAGTTGAATTCACTAAATAATTACCTACATTTGCGTTTCAGATGTCAAATCCTTCAGAAAATGCATGTAAACACAAACCCTGTTATTCTAGCAACTTTTTAAGTTTATAAGAGCAATATTTAAAATTTTTACTTGTTTGTGAGCCTTTGTCCCCCCATTATGTCAGGCTTTGGCCAGAACATTAAGAGGTTGAGAGGTATTCTGACCATGTTTGTGCAATTATCATTTATAGCTCCTAACTACCATAACTACCACATCCTTGTGTTCCATCTAAAGCTGACACATATGCAGTTGTGCTCTCTTTTTGCTGAGGTCATCTCCACTTCACAAGGGGCTGTCATTGCCATGGAAGTGAGTTCAGCAGCAGTTCATACTCCAGCAGTGCTCTGAAAGATCATGTCCTTATTTCCCAGGTGACAGAGAGAATGGGCTGAGACAGAAATAGGTCTGAGAAGAAGTTAAACTCCTCTGTTGCACTGAGGAGTAATGCCCTCCACCATGCTTTTCACCCACTCTCTTTCCAGTCAAACCTACCGGAGACATTCTTGTCAGTAATCATGTTACTTCCTGAATCTGGGAACAGAGCGGACCTTGCCTTGGCCTTTTCTTTGGCTATACTAACAAAACTCTACCTCAGACACTGCCTCAAGGCTGTGGAACATGTTCTGCATTGAGTGGAAAGTATGCCACATGGTTGCATATGGGGTGGTTAACAATCTGCTTGAGGGATGCACAGGGCAGTCTTTTGCTTGGAGCATCCATCAGCATGAGTGAGTTTCTCCAAAGACATTGCAGCCATTGCTCAGTGCCTTTCATGGTGGTTGGCAGATGTTTTTCCTGTTACAGGGACCACCAAAAGGTTCACAAAAAATGGGTACACTTTATAGATGCAAGAATTTTCTCACAGATAAAGCAAGAATCACTTTAGCCCAAACTCACCTTCTGTCCACACTTATGTATGCAGCCCCAATATTAACCCATATTAGAAAAACTGATCTTGACAGAATTGAATCATGTTACAACAAAATTGCTAAATTCCCCAACAATTCTACCTTCAAAACCCATCATTGCCAGGTACTAAGAAATATTAAATGGCTAGAATCACCCCAATTACTCACCTACCAACAGCTAACTACTGCATTTAATATCCTGACCTACCCTGAAAGAATGTCAATGCTAAAACAGCTGCTCTCCCACTACTCTACCAGTCGTCCCCTCCATTCTACCACTAAATCTCTTCTCTGTACCACCAGGGAAAACAACACTGCAGGAAAATCTCTTTACTCTCACAGCATAGCTAAAACCTGGAATAATCCCCCCATAACCTCCTCCACAAAACTTACACAATTCAAATCATTACTTAAATCACATCTTATAAAAACCTGGATCTGTCCATGTATAACTTAACTTACTTCATCCTGTCACATTCCTTTTCTATCTACAATTGAACTAACTCACAATACAGGCCTTAACTTATTTACAACTAACAAGTAATCCTGCTTCAGAGCCATGCATCTATCTATGTTTCTTTTTAACTTACTATGTAATTTTTAATTTGTCCTCTCATAGCAACTATTGTTATGCATCTCAACTGTTGTATTCTACTTTGAAAATGTGTTTGTTTTTTGTAGTTTTGTATTATTACAACATTGTTACTGTTATCTTTTTTGTGGAGCTTTTCTTCCCGGGCCTACACTGAAAATGGACCCAGTCCAGTTGGATTTTCCTGGTTAACAAAAGTAAAATAAAATAAAATAAATATAAATAAAATAGCAGGAAAGTTGCAGACATGCAGAGGATGAAAAATAAGGCTAAGGGTGTGGTGTTAGTAATTGAAGGTGGGATGTGTAGGAAGTCAGTTGGATTAAGGAAGGAAGAGAACCCTTAGTGGGAGAGGCAGGGAGATGTTAGTGGGGAAGTGTTAATGGAGCAGTAGAACAAAGAGAAGGTGAGGTAGTGGGATAAAGTGAATGGAGGGGGAGAGAGATGTATTAGTAGGCTGAAAGGACTAATTAGAGACTAGTCAGGGTTGGTGCAGTTACATAGCCAAAAGAAAAATAACCAAGGACCATAAGTCATGAAGGTAGAGGCCCATGAACCACACAAACCAAAGTCCAAACCACAAAGACTTCTTTGCTAAAGACAAAAGCACTTGATGGCATTTGGTCTGTTTTTTGCTGTCAATAAATTGGATTTGTGGTTTGGACTTTGGTTTGTGTGGCTCTTGGGCCTCTACCTTCACTACTTGCAGTTACATACCCAATGGTGTTGTAGATGGGATTTTTATGGCTTTTTTGAAGGGGGTGAGGGTAGTTATTACTGTGATGTTGGGAGGGAGGCTGTTACACTGCTTAGCAACAGAGCTGCTGTAGCAGGAAGTGCCTGAGAAGTTACTGGCTTTGGTTACTTCTAGTAGGAGTTTATGATTTGATCACAGAACTCTAGTTTTCGCACTTGGGTGAAGTAGGTTTTGTAGACTGGGGATTTTGTCAGGGGAGTGAAGAAGTTTGTGGGCTGTTATAAGTTGGTTATAAAGAATAAGGTTGGGAAGTTCCAGTCAACCCAGAGTTTTCAGAGGAGTGCAGTGATGGGTTCTATGGGGCATATTTGTCGCAAATTTGGCAATTTTGTTATAGCAAGTTTGAAGAATGGTAAGGTCTGATTTTATTAGATTGGTGAATATTGGCAATGCATATGACAGTGTGGAAATGAGATGGGTACCTGCAGTGGTGACTCTGGTGGAGTCAGTTAGGAACTATTTGTTCCTGTATAGTGTGGCAAGTCTTTTATGCACTTTCTTTACGGTGGTGGATATATGTATATCAAATTTCAATTGGCTGTCTATAATAACCCCTAATAGTTTTGTGTGCATAACTGGTGATATGATTGTGTTGTTACTGGAGTTAATGTTGAAGTTAGTATTATGGGAGGAGTGTTGTGTGGGTGAAAAGATAATAAGCTGCGTCTTATTGGGGTTTAGTATTAGTTGTGAATTTGAGAGCCAGCATTCAACAACAAGAAAAGAGGATTGTGTTTGGTGGTAGAGGGTCTCAGGAGAAGGAGAGGCACAGATCAGAGTGGAATTGGAATCATCTGTGTATTGTATGATGGAGGCATGGAGTGTGGCTGTGTGTAGTTTGTTGGTAAAGATAGAAAACAGCAGTGGCCCAAGAATGGAACCTTGTGTTATCCCTAGTGAGACTGGCAGTAATGAGGAGAGTTTTTTTTGCCATCTGACTGCCTGTTGTCTGCCTGCTAGGTAATTTCTGAACCAGGAAGTGGTGGATGTGCTCAGATTTAATTCTGCAAGTGTGTTGATGAGTTTGTCGTGGTTTACCATATTGAAGGCCTTGGAGAGGTCTAAGAATATGGCTGAGATGTAGTTACCATTGTTTCTGTGTTTTTTGACTGTGTGAAGGACAAAAGAGCTCTAGTGGTGCTATGTGAAGGTCTAAAGACGTGTTGTGTTTTGGTTAGTAGATCGTGAGAGTTTAGGAAAGTCATGATTTGTGTGTGTACACATCTTTGATTTTGGATAATGTAGAGGGTATGGCAACTGGTCGATAGTTAGTTAGTTCTTTGCAGTAACCTATTTTGTGGAGTGGGGTGATATAAGCAATTTTCCAGAGGTGGGAACTAAGCTTTCGGTTATAGTGCAATTGATGAGGATTGGTATGGGAAATGCAATAGCATTAGAAGCAGTCTTTAAGAATTTAGCTGGTAGATTGTCTGCAGAGAGGGCTGTAGGTTTGAGTTTAGTATAAGCATCTTTTTAATAGTGGAGACTGGGACAGGTTGCAGTGAGAAGCCCACATCAGTACTGTTGAGGATAGGTGGTTTGATGGTAGTTGGGGGTGTATATGATTTATCTAGGGTTAGAATGGAGTTTGTGAAGAATTTGTTGAACTGGGTTGCTATGTTTGTTGAGTTGTCAGTGTTAACAGGAGGAGGGGTGCTAGTTTTACCTGGGTAGAGTAGATTGTTTATGGCTGTTCAAAATTTTTTAAGATTGTTCTGATATCAGTTTTGAGTGCTGTGGTAATACTTTGTGTTATCGTCTTAATGAGTTTCTTTGCTTTGTTCCTGAGTTCAAGATATTTTCGTTTGTCAGTGTTGGTACCTGTCTTTTTCCAGTTAGCCCAAGCTTTATATAGTAGTATAGACATGCTATGGAAGTTCCAAGTGTGAACAAAAAAATGCAGTGATTTAGTTAAGCGTTTTGGGATAATGAATTTTTTGTGTTTTATTATATATTTAGTTTTTAACCCCAAGCTTGCAGTTATTGTTTTTCCTCCTTAGTGCCTGTTTTGCTGAGTGTCGTGGTTCGGAGCGTTTGCTCTCTGAGTTGGCACTGGTACCTTTTAACTGTGTCGGTTACAATGAAAAGGCCCCATTATTGGCCCATTGGCATATTTCTGTATAACCTTCGTTTAACAGTAGCACCGATCTGGCGACCCATGCTTCATGTTGAAAAATATAGCCCCCAAAGCACACACGCATGCACGCACGCACACACATACACACACATGCATGCATGCACACACACACACACACACACACACACACACACACACACACACACACACACACACACACACATGCTATTTCAGTCATGCTCATACATACATACAACACATGCAGACACCTGCACACTAGCACCCACCCCACCTACACCTTATCTGCATCACCACTGCTTCTATGGGAGCATGGAAGAGAGGGTGACTGACACCTTTTTATGGCATTCACTTTTTCCTCCAACAGTGGAAAATTATGCATCCTAATGATTCTCTGATTTACTCAGTAGTGTAAATTGGAAGTTGCAGACATTTCCTACGGAGGGGGGAGGGATTGACATCATATGACTAGTTAGTATTAGCCACTTCTCCAGATTGCCATATTAGCACATGGCTCACTCAGTGGGACTGCTGTCTGTGCCAAGGCCTCCACCAGTGTGAAGCCTCAGTGGTATGGCAGACTATAAACCAGAATGGGTTACCACAAGGGTAAACTGCTAGTGTTTTGGCTTCCTTCTAAGGGTAATTCTTTTTGAATCCTAACTGTTTACAACATAGTCATTATATTTTTATTCAAAGTAACTTTTGGTGGTGGCAAGGATTTGAAAGAGATCTAGCGTAGTTTGCAAAATAAACAAGTGCATAGAGAGAAAATACTCTAATAATTAAGGATGGGCAGCAAATAATACAAAGTGTATTTTTGTTAGTAATACAAATTATCAGAATAGTGGAACAGAATATATTACTATTAAGGAAAGATAGAATAGAATAAAAAAATATTGTATAGTGTATAACAAGCCAACAAAACTAGTATATTAGGAATTACTGGGGCAATAGATCTCTATGAGAGGGTACTTGCATAAATTTGCTTATAAACTGAAGAATGAAAATTAATCAATGCAATTAAAAGATACACATAGGTGTATGATAGAAGGAAGAAGAGAAGCTGCAAATATATTATAAGAGAGAAAAAACACAAAAATCAAATGTATGATGCATACAGTAATGAGGTGGGAAAACAAATTGTAGGGGAAATTATTGGAGTAATGGAAGTGCTAAAAATATAGCTTCTGACAAAGATGACATAACTTTTTTATTTACACTTTTTCCTTAAAGATATATGGAGAAATGTATTGAGAATGAGTAAATAGCGGAATATGTACTGCAGTTATATTATTTATATCAAAATAAGGAGCTTTTGGTAACATAACATATGTTGCCTGTTTTATGTAATAAACAGCAAAGTCTTTCTACGTCGAAGCTGTCAGTACCCTGACTTACAGATATTGCAAAATTAGTGCTGAGAATGGACATAGCTTGTGGAGCTGCAGTAAGTCATCATTTCCTGGGAGGAGCATACTGGGACCTAACAACCAGTAGTCTTGTCTGAGCTCCTGCAGATACAAAGGTGTGCTGTCCTGAAATAGATCCTATGATCTTACCACTTAACTGATTCTAAAACATGCAGTGCAAATGAATCAGGCTATATATGTAAAGTGCCTTAGAATTAATTTGGGGAGCACACCATTGTTGTTAATCTAGTAGTTCATGTGTCAGTGGGGATATAGACATGTATAAAATGCAGATCTACATGAGGTGATAAATGTTTGTAGTGCTGGACAGTGTACAAGTGTGCATAATTGTACTTGCAAGCCCTTTTATTTCTGTGCTACCTAGCTATATCCACTAGGCAATAGCACCTCTTTGCAGGAACTACTGGGGAGCTGTGTGATAGGCATAGGGGATTAATTTTTTCCTAATAGGTCTTGTTCTAGTGTCTTAATGCTTGTATTTTTGGAAATCATGCCACAAATACATGACTTTTATATTATTTAACTGGTCTAGAATTTTTCTTCTGTTACTTCCTTCTCTCACTGTTGGGGGATAAGCACACTGTAATGTGTGGCATGCTGGGGTCCAAAACAAGCATGTGTACACCCAAATTAGTATGCCCTGACTGCAGTGGTGTGAACTCCTTTTCAACTACCATGCTTTTGCTTTCCCATTTGCCACTGTCTGCAACTGTCCATCTCCCAGGTATAGCAGGAGTTTCAGGTGTTGCAGCTTTCTCCCATGGTTGGGCAGACTACCATTATCTACCTCTGAGCAGCTTCTGCAATGACCAGTCTCTGTAAGTTTCAGGTCAATGTTGACAGGCATCCTTGACATGACTGAGTTAAGTGACACAATAGACTTGCACTGTATTCTTGTTTTACAATTTTATATGTGCAACATTTGAATTATATATGTTTTCTTCTTTAAGCAGTTGCTTTTTTCTCTCACAGTATTTTATAGGCATGAGCAGTATATGTCATCAAACTGTCATTGTATTAGCAGCAGTGTGTATTCTAGACTGTACTGTATATCAAACTGTCATTGTATTAGCAGCAGTGTGTATTCTAGACTGTACTGTATATCAAACTGTCATTGTATTAGCAGCAGTGTGTATTCTAGACTGTACTGTATATCAAACTGTTTTTATTAGCATCAGTGTGTATTCTAGACTGTACTGTATGTATTACAGAGCTTTTCTTCATTGGCATCCACTGTAGATGGTATCCTCTCAACTGGACAGCTGGGACAAAAAATCATTATTTATTCAGATTCAGTAAAATGAGATTTCAGTAATTTGTGTTTTCAGCGATGTGGTCGGGGTGGAATGAAATTCAGTGAAATGAGATTCAACAAAACAAAGTAGACCCATATATATATATATATATATATATATATATATATATATATATATATATATATATATATATATATAGGTTCACTTCTTAATGTCAAAATTCCACAATCCTAAAGCTCTGAATACCAATAACTACGAGATTGCAGAATCTCAAAAACTGTGAATGGAGATTGATGTACAGTGCGGAATGGGAACTTTGCCATTCTCATCACTGTAGTGTGATCTCAGCATTGGTATATTTACGTTGTGGGGGGTGTGGGGGGTGCAGGGGGACTTACCCCTGATGCTTTTGTGTTTTAGTTTTTTTTTTTTTTTTTCAGTTTGCGATTTCACAATCTTGAAGTTCTGAGCGTCATCATTCAGAGCTTCAGGATTGTGAAATTTCGACATTAAGAAGTGGACCTATATATATATATATATATATATATATATATATATATATATATATATATATATATATTTATATATGGGTCTACTTCATATGATCAAAAGCTCATACGATTGACACTCATTTCACCGACACCAAAACACTAAAGCTCAAAACACCGAAAACCCATTTTGTTGAAACTCATAACATCGATACATGAAATTCAAAGCATTATGTCCTTTCCCCAATGTAGCGTGACCCCCCTGGAGTTAGAATAAATAGTTAGGGGGTGTGGGGGGCACCACCCTTCACATTTGGGGGGGTGTTGGGTAGATCCCCCCCCCACATTATTTAGATAAATATTGTCATTTTTGTTATAACTATCCATGTGTATGTTTAAAATTTATTATGTATGTGGGGGGCTTCGTCCCCCACCCCCCCCAATGAGGTGGCTGTGCCTCCCACCCCCCTATCTATTTATTCTAACTCCAGGGTCAAGCTACAGTGGGAAAAGGGCATAATGCTTTGAATTTCATGTGTCCATGTTATGAGTTTCGACCAAATGAGTTTTCGGTGTTTTCAGCTTTAGGTGTTTTGGTCTCTCTGAAAAGTTTGTCGATCATATGAGCTTTCGATCATATGAAGTAGACCCATATATATATATATATATATATATATATATATATATATATATATATATATATATATATATTATGACAGTCTGTTGCTTTTACTGTTGAAACTATAATCACTGACATATCCAGGAGTCATACAGGTTTTTCAGCAATTTAAGTGGTTTCTCCATGATGGCCTAGCTTGACTTGTAATGCACTGGTAGGATTAGGTAAAGGAGAATGAATACTAGGTCTAGCTTTAAAGTTATTTAAAAAAATAAGTGTCTTATTTTTTTTTAATAACTCGATTGTGTGGTTGTACTTCTTAAGGCTGCTGTCTTACCACAGGGAAATGAATCAAAGGTAACATCCTAATTATTTATTTTACATTTGTTAAACAGGTGAGTGAATGGTTCAGAGGGATCATTTAACCACTCCCATTCCAGCAGTGTCATGTACAAAAATGAAATTAAAAAAATTAAAAAGGCTATAAAAGAAAATCACGGGGTCTGGGTACAGTAACCAATAACAAACATTATTTGCATGCATCTATAGCAAATTAACAAGTTCCAGGCTAGTAAAAGCAATGATGCATTAAATATACTGTGCAAAGCTTGTGGCATTAAACAAAAAGTATTGTAAGCAAAGTAGGAGAAGGAGGAAGACATGACCATTGCTGAATGTATTAAGTAAACTATAATGAATATTAATCTACTCCAAGACTCAGTTACTGGGTATGGTAGAGGAGTTTGTAGATATGAACTAAACATATACCAAATGAGATGAAAGTAGAGATAAGGATACAAATAATATCAGATTAGAAGAAAGATTTAAATGTGTAAAATGTTTGGGAAAATACTAATTAGAGATAAAATTCTTATTAGAAAGATTGAATAAGAATAAAAGTGGACAAAATGATATGTCATCGCAGGGTAGCAGAAACGTGTGATATGTTAGGAAAACACTGATTAGAGATGAAATATTCTTTTCAAAAGACTGGGGGGGGCTTGCATATAATGGGGTAAATGTAGAGAAGAGGAAAAGTAGGGGCTAAAATTTCAAGTAAGTCAGTAACATGTTACATGGAAAAAGACTATCCATTAACATAAATGTACTTCAGAAAGTATTGTGTAAAGCAGATCGTTAAGAATAGTCAACCTGTATTGCTGAAGCAGGTGCATTTATTCTCTTTGATGAGGTTGGTGTTCATATCCCTCCTGAAGGATGTTAGATCACTGACTTGCAGAATTTCCTCTGGAATATTGCCCCAAATGTCTGGGGGTGACTTTAGTTAAAGCTCTTTCTAGTATTGTGAGTTTGAATGGGGGATAGTGTAAGAGATGAGTAGATTGTTGTGAAGAGAAGCTGGAGTTTCCCTTAGTATAAAGCAAGTTGTTTAATGGGTGCACTACCAATTGTTTATTATTTTAAAGATTAGTGTTTAGCAGTTGAATAGGCCTTGCTGACACAGTCAGCCTTTTTACTTTAGTTATGGTAATATAATGATGCTCACAAGGACTGGACAAAGCTATGAAGTGAGGAATTGCATTTTCTATGGTTTGGAGTAATGCAGCATTTTTGGAACCCGTAATGCTAGCAAGCAAAGTTCATATTCCAGTCTAGGTAAAGGATGGAGTAGTATGACATGTTACCTGAGTCTTATAATACTTGATTGTCAGGATAAAGTATACAGTTGGTGTGCAATTGTTATGGAGCATTTCCCAGGGTAGAGCGTTAATAAAATGCATGATATACTGCACATAATCATGCTGCACAAGCCAAAATAAGCTTACCTTAGAGGAGTGCATTTTGTACCACTAATCCTGTTGCTTTGACAGTTATCACAATCAGATGTTTTAAAGTTTTATTTTTCCTTTAGTAATCATTAAGACCATTAGGATCTGAGAGAATATGAAAGGAGCTTCATGATATCTGTCAATTTCTACAGTACAGGCACATTGATTTTTTTTTTTTGTAGCATTGCAAACTTATAATGATGGCAGATTAATTCAGTCTTCAATTACCAACTTAATCGACTTCAAATTTACATAGAACTCAAAGCCTAGTCCAGCAGTCACTAAGTACAACGCAATGAAAATAATACAGGATGGAGAGACAGAACATGTATCTCAGAGAATTTCTATTCTCTGGATTAGGATTCCCATCAACATGAAGCATAGCCCTTCCCTAACCCTATTCAAGTGTAACCTGGACCAGTGGATGGGAAATCAAAAATGTATCCTTGGTCTGACACCTATGTCTCTGATTGATAGAGACAGCAGTTAAATCATGTCCTAATTAATATACACCACTTAAAACAAGCTCTACAGCAAAATAGTTCATGGGATACATTTGCATGGCTAGGCTTATAAAGGCCCCAGTGATCATTAGCTTAATTTATATCTATGAACCATACACACACACACACACACACACACACACACACACACACACACACACACACACACACACACATACACACACACAGAAAATGTCCACCTACTAACAATTTAGATGAGCACTAGTTAACATATGGCTTGTCATTGTAAAATTGGAGGAAAATAGAACTTCCAGAAAAAGCCTGCATCGGCAGATGGAGGGCATGCAGACTCTGCACAGAAGGACCCAAGCTGTGAATGCAACTGGAGATCCAAGTGCTGGGAGGAAGAAACGGTTACCATTGTGTCACAGTGCTGCCCTTTTTAAAGATTACTTAAACTAATACTTTGTGGAAATAGTTGAATTTTAATAAGACGAAAAATAACTTACTGTAGCCAGTCATATGGCAAGCACTGACCATGGAATGATTTGAGACAGAAAGCATGCTTATACTATACCTTTCACAGTCTTGCTTTTCTTCCTAAAATTGTTAGGTTATTTCATTTTTGAATTAAATATTTAATAAATTATTTTTGAGTTTTTTCTTGTAATTACTTTAAAACTGTTTTGTAATTACTTCAAAGCTACTACAATTTACAGTTAAGTTCTTGTTTTGTGAAAGAAAACTGCATCATTTAAGCCAGTCATTTGCAGACATTCATGAGGTCATTAACATACAGTAAACAATTGACAGAAAGGGTTTGTAAAGTACTACATTATTGTAATATAAATATGGTTAGTTTAGTTCATATGTATTGCACATCCAGTGCTGAAAGCAAAAGTGTGGGAGCTCTATTTGAATTACAAGTTATTTCACAATTGTAATATAAGACATCTAGTTGAAATATACTTAAATGCAGTGGGTTTTCTAAGAAGTTTTGCATTTTTAAGAACCATACCACATAAAGGAAAAATACTGTGTTCATTCCTATTTTATATTCTGACAAGTAGTGGGCTCAGTAACACAGAAAAAAAATGTTTGCTAATTGTATAGTTGCCAAAGAAAACATTTACTTCTACATTTAAACTCTCATATTAATTTGGCAGAAGAGGTCTGCAATTCTGCAAATTGTGCAGCAGCCAAATAAAATATCTGCTCTGGAACTGTTTCTTTTTTGGCAGTAGAGCTCCATATATCTGTGTCCTGCTTCATCTAATTTCATTAATGTGATCTTGTGTCCATTCAGTGGCAGTTTAATGGCTATTATTTGTAGCCCCTATCAAATAAAGCATTGGGCATAAATCCCATTCTGTGAAATGAAGATATAAATGCCACTCTACATTACAATATAATATCTATTCTTTTAATTAAATGCAAGTGATTGTGACATTTATTGGATCACAAGTTACTTGTTAATAGCAATGAATGGCAAAGAAAAAAAATCATTAGTTATTTTGCATCAATAATTCCTGGACCTTTTCCTAATAATTATGGTGTTATGCTCCCAGAGTGAATGCCATGTTTATTAAATATCACTGAATATAAAATGAAATAGATTGTGAAAGACGCAATAACAGCATTTTATTAGTGTATGCAGTGCATGGTTCTGTTTAGTTTGCTATGCAGTTTGTTTTAAATATTTAATAATTGCTTTTAAGACTGAATAAATAAGTAGATTGTAGATGCCTGACCACGTATCTTACCTTTATGCACAATGGAAACAAAACATTTAAATCCACTTCATGCAACTTTAAATATTTGTGCTAATTTATTTTTAGGTCTTCTAAACTAATTTTGTTTTTCTTTGTGCTGAGTTTATAACTATGCCCTTGAGGTTCACTAATATGTCCATGTACTATTACCCTGTCTTCAAAACTCTCTGTTTTTTCCTTCCTAGGTGAGTTCCTGCCTCCATAGCTGTGCCTAAAATGATCATCCTCAAATACAGTTATGTGAAAAACATTATAATCCCCTAGCCTTAATTTCTCTATGAGTGTATGTAAGATGAAATATGTTGTAACTGTGTGTGTGTGTGTGTGTGTGTGTGTGTGTGTGTGTGTGTGCATGTTTATGTTTGTGTGTTTTCTTTAAACAGTATGTAGACAGAAGTGACTGTAAAGATTTAATTTGTTGAGTTCCCAGTCTGCAGAAAGAGCCTTCATTCACATGTAAACAGAATCAGTCCTTAAGCACAGTTGATATACGTAGAACACAGCTTCAGAACTGATCTGGCTTCAATGCATTTTGACACACATTATGATTCAGAGTACTTTTTTTAAGATCTGGCTTACTGCTTTCTATTTTCTTGGAAGCAGACATGCAAAATATAGAAACCTGAGAAAGGGCAGCTTTACATTCTTAAATAAAGTTCACATGCCTTGTTGCAACTAATAAGCTTCCATTTTTTTTCAAGAAAAAAATGATTATTTGCCAGATGGCAATATGCCAAATAGTGATTCATTAGGTTTTTGAGATCACTATTAAGCAATACTAATTTGACACACAGAGCTGAGCTGTCAAGTTTTCTCAAAGGAAAGCTGCACACTTCATGCTTCCAGCACCAAATTATAATTGAAATTTAATTTAAAACCTTAAGTAATTTAATGTAAAGCCTTACAGCCTAACCCTCCTGATAAAGCAGTGGGGCATTCCTTCAGACAAAATAGTTGCTTCCAGTTCTATAATGTATTAAGCTGAAATGCAGACTGAGAAAGAAACATGTATCAATATATTTCCTTAATGAGAGAGATTATACAGCTAGAGTTAGGGGCAGTTTTTTCTCTCTGTGACATTTTTGCCAGTGATTTTATTTGCAAAGTTATTCCTGAACTTTGCAGAAACTAGATAGGCTGATTATTTCATAAATTAAATGTTGGTCAACTATATTCGTATATTACTGGAAATTTTTTAGTTTTAGTCTAATTCTACTCTTTTGTTACATTTTTTTTCTTTTGGTTTAATTATTAATAAATGTATGTTGTTTTATTTCTCCACAACAGGCATGAGTTTTAGCCTTACTTGAAATTCAATGAGTCACCATAGAGACAGATGCTGTTACTAGTATGTGAGATAATGTGGTGTCATTCCATTTAGTGACATGTTTAGGACAGCTCTGTCCCACTTTGCAGACTTTGTAAATTGTTCCCACACATCCATTATTTTCTTTACGGATAAATTCTATACATCCAACTGGGTTTTTTTACGTAAAAAAAAAAAAAATGAGATTACCCTTTTTCAGTTGCTAATATTTCCTGGCTATTGTCCTTAATATGAAATGCTTTAATGCAGTATTCTGTCATATGATGAGTTTTGTAGCTTGGTCGCTGCATCCCACATTAAATGACTTAATCAGATCAAAACTTCTAAGTGAATCATGATACATATCACCCTGGAGCTGAAGAATGGATGCCAAACATATCTTATTCATGCATTACAATTTTTTTCTATAATTATATATTGAAGTGGTCATTCTAAAGAACTTATGTATGCAAAAATGAGCAAGTGCCCTAGTCTTGTCAGAAGGTGGACAGAGAGCATCACCAAAATGATATGGATAGACTAATGACAAACTAAGATATTGAGAATATTGATGTCATTTCCTAAGACTTACAGGAAAGCTGAATATTTTTCATAATTTTCACTGCTTTAATTATCTAACACATAATTTATGAATGAAACACATTGAACAATTTATAAATAATTTGTTGAGAGGCATTATTGTTGCAAAGATGTAATTTTATATTTCTTTGGGTTTCCAGGTAATGCTCTATATAACATCTTCAAAGACATTTATATCTTGTCTTCTCAGGAACACTTCAAGTGTCTTTTAGTTGTTGACTTTTGTCTAATTATTAGTATATTTTTTATGCTGTGTTTATATTTCTAATGCTCAGTTCCTATTCTGAAGTTGTCTTCTCAAATATAAGAAATATGGTTTAGTAACATTTAATGACTTGAGACTAATATTATGAAAATAATTGTCAGAAGTTATTAATTTAAATTCATTTTGCATGGGGCAGACAAAGCATTCTTTGCATCCAGATCATCATGATCTATTAAAGCAGCTAAGTCATATAATCTTTACAAAACTGGTTTAGAAATCTAATGATAGCATTAATTTCCTGTCTTTCTTAAGCAATGATTGACATGTCAGCTGGCTGGATGGTACAAGCTCATAAAACCTGACCAATTTCATTTAATTATATGTGATATAGAGTGTTGGTATATAAATTAACAAAATGTTTTTAATTTCCAATTATACTGTGAAATTAGCCTGAAAATGCTTACCATATAATCTTTGACAAAGTTATAGTGTGAATAATTTTGTAGCAGGAGATAAGCATTCCAAAGCACTAAATAAAATGTCTAATGACTAACCATGTTATACCGTTCTAAATTACTGCGCTGTACTAATGTTTCAGTATTACCAGTCAAAAATTTCTCTCCCCTACCAAAACAGGCTGAAGCTTACATAATGCCCAATATGTATGCAAGATTATGCTCTCTCTCTCTCTCTTGATATATATCGAGAGAGAGAGAGTATATTATTTTTTCAAAATGTCAGTATTTTGAAAATCAACAGAATTAAAAAAAAATTGCTTAAGGAAACAAGCCCTTTCTTTTTGTGATCTGATCCCCAAAACCCCTCCATACATTTTGATCAAATATATTTGAATAGTGGTAGTGTTCCAGAAAGGGCTTTTCTAAGGTATGATGCATGGATAGGGGCAGGGGTAGGGTTAGTATGTCTTAGTAAGGTGGGCAGGTGGAATTCCCCCTGAGAGATTTGCATTAATATTCTAAACTCACACCCAACTTACCGTCATGTATTCAATCTTCCTATACTTCTGATATCTTTAGTGTTTACTGAACAGAATACTTAACTAGATTTTAAAGTCATTAACTCTGCTAAAGGACTGCAAATTTGGCAAAGTGAATAACACTCATATCCATAAACACAAACACATACACATACTGTTAAAGGAGCATTTTTGATCCATTTACTTTTCCAGAATAGGTCTAAGTTGTATATTTCAATATTTCATGTTTTTGAGGCAATTATATTCTATACATTACCACATATCTCAGTATACACTGGTAGAATTAACATACAGGAATGTGAATGGTCAAAATTCTATGTTTTTTTTTATTTAGAAAGAGGGCTAATACTTTAGTGGTGCTCATTTAGAAGTAAAAGAAATGGTACTAATGAATACAATACAATACTGTTAGCAAAGAAGGCTACAGGCCTCAGAAATGAAATTCAAATTTCAGTTTTATAAACAGGTTTAATCCTAAGCACAACATAGTAAAAGTTTGACAAATCTGATCTGTAAAGCCATGGAGTGTATTATTATGGATCTCATAAACAAGGACTTAGGCAATTTCCAAACATTTGCCCCCACCCAGTTCGAATTCGACAAGGGCAGATCTTGCCTGTTGAACCTGGTTGACTTCTTTGAGAGTCACCAGGGCCTTGGATGAGGGAAAGTCAGTGCATACAGCTGACCTTGACTTGGCCAAGGCCTTTGACACAATCCCCCACTTAGGCATCATCGAACAGCTAACATGACTTGACGTAAATCCCTTTCTCACCAGGTGAATGGCCAACTGGCTCACCGACAGGACCCTCAATGTCAAAATAGGCACCTCCACCTGTGATAGCAGACCTGTCACTAATGGAGTTCCCCAGTAATCTGTCCTGGGACCCCTACTGTTTAGTATCTATTTCTCAGAGGTCCAGGCAGCGACCAAAGGCCTCTGGCTGACCAAGTTTGCAGACAACTGTAAGTTGGGTGCTGTCATTGACTCCTCAACTCATGTTAACATACTGCAAGAGCATCTTACAGCAGCTAATGACTGGTGCCAAAGTCATGGCCACAAGCTAAATGCAAAAAAATGTATCATCATACCATTTGGCAAAAACACAACCGCTACCGATTACCACATCAGTGGCAACCCCCTAAGCACACAACCTGTGGGAAGTGACCTGGGCACTCAGGTTGATAACAACCTTACATTCAATCATCATGTAGCGGCAGTGGTCAGAAAAGCCTTTTACCTTGTTCATCTCATATGTAAAGGGATTGCATCCAGAAAAAAGGAGGTTATTACCTCTCTATACTCCTCATTCATTAGACCAATAATTGAGTATAACGCCCCATTTGGGATGTACCTCTCCAAACATCTGTATCAGTTGGAAAGGCCACTGAAATACCTCGCAAAGATAATCCATGGCCTTCAACACTTGTGCAATGCAAACAGGCTCAAATCACTATCACTCTGCTCAGTATCGGACAGATCACTCAGGGGTGATCTGTGTCTTGCCTACAAGGCAATCTCACACCCTACCCTACTAGAAATGATCCATATCTGTAAGAATAACTCCTCAGGCACTACCCACTCAGAAGGCCTGAATCTAATATACAACATCAACAAAACCTGCTGGAGAGACAGGTTTGTCTCCCAGAGGCTACCCCATCTCTGGAATAGTCTTCCCATATACATCAAACAGAGCACCTTGCTGACCCTCTTCAAGCCCAACCTTGATGAGTGGATGGGAAACCACAAATTTGTCTCAGGTGTTCTACCTGTGTCCCTCATTGACAGGGGTGACTGGTGCTGACTGAGGTTTCATTTTGGGGATAAACCCTTGGCTTGGCTTGTAAGGGCCCCAGGGCCATTAGCCTAGTAATCTCCTATGATCCTATGAATTAAATGGTACTGCATAGGCTTTATTATCTTTATATTATTTTAACTTTAATGGTTTGTCACAATAACTTTATTTGTCAGAACTTTTTTCACCTGGTGATAATTTATATATATCCTTGATATTTTAATACGTATTAATAGGTTCATAAGTAGTTACTAGGCTTGCAGTTCAGGGAACAATTGTGGAGCCTAGCTCATATTCCTAGCTGCCTCTTAGCATTATCTGGCTAAGTGACTTGCTCAAGGTCATACAGCTGGTGAATGAGGGGTGAATGAATCAAAGTCTACAGCAAAGAAACTACAGATCACAGCCTTAACCCTCTACTGCAACTGCCAGACAAAAAGTCACATTCATATGCATGACCACTTTCTTTGTTTTACGCCTTCTGAATTGGGTCATGCATGAAAAGGAGCTTTGGACCAGTGCACTTTTTTAGCAAATATAAAAATGAATAAATAGACAATTATATAAATGGCACTTCAAAATAACTTGCGTCTGTTATAAACCATCAGCAAGCCTGAAATGATTTAGTTAGGGACATCTTAAATTGTATAATTGTCTCTCTTAGTCAGTTTGAGATGAGGTTCACAAGGGGTGTCACCTGATGACTTCAGACATATCACTGGCATCTTCAACAGCGTGACAGTGGCAGAATGCAAGTCCTTAGAAGGTATATAAGATACCAGGAATTAGTTTTTTAAGGTGGGATCAGATCATGTATGGCTACGTACATCCAAAACTTTAAAAATGATAGATGACCAAACTGTCAGCTTGTGCAGTTTCCACCAAACCAGTGTGATATTTTGATCACAATATGTACCAACAAGTAATCAGTTGAGATTTGAATGAGCTGCAGATGCTCATGTTCTGAGCCAGGAACCCCCTAGACAACAATTAATTACATCTAACAAACTTTTTTACAAATACTGTAGCACCTTCTATTTAACATACAGGTGAAGGTAAAGACATCTTGTAGAAAAAAATAAATTATATTTAATTTAATTTAAGTACATTGCCTTAAAAACTGAGATATCCACCAATACTCACTCATTATGTATTTTTTTCACACCAGGGATTGAGTTAGGGAGAAATAGTAGGTGGAGACCTTAAAAGAGGTCCTGACATGAAAGAATGCATAAAATTCAAGCTATAGTCTTCCGTCTTTATATAGTAACAAGGATTTATGGCCACAGCTGACACCTGGATTTTTAGTGTCAGTCTGTCATCTAGGGTAAATCCAAAATCTCCAAAATCGCACATCTTCCTAACAATGTCCATCTTATCACCCCCATAAATAATACAAGGCTGGAAAATTTCAATATCACAAGGAGTCATGAATTGCCATTGCTTATAGGTTCATAGGTTCATACTAGACTATCTGCCCTAGGGCATTTATAAGCCTAGCCAGAGTGTGTGTGGCTTTCGCCACCCCTTGGAATGAGAATACTATGCCCATTTAGGGTTTAGTTTACTGTGCCTCTGTCTAGTAGTGACACAGAGATGACCCCCCGGGGTAAACCTATGATGTCCCATCCACTCGTCAAGATTTCTCTTAAAGAGAGTCAGTGAGGGGCTCTGCCTAACATGGACTGGGATTCTGTTCCAGAGTGTAGGGAGCCTCTGGGTTATGAATCTGTCCCTCCAGCACGTCCTATTTATTTCTGTGTTGAGGTTCAAATCTCTCGCCCTCGTGGATTTGGATTTTCTGAGGTGGAGCATGTCCATTAATTCCAGATTGGACATGGCCTTGTACGTCAGGCATAGATCGCCTTTGAGTAGGCGGTATGCGACTGAATAGAGCTGGAGTTTCTTCAACCGGGCAGCATATGATGTATGTTTGAGACCCTTGATCCTCTTGGTGAGGTACTTTTGGGGTCTTTCTAACAGCTGCAGGTGTCGGGTAAGGTACATCCCAAATGGGGCATTGTACTCAATTATGGGCCTGATAAGGGAAGAGTATAGGGGCACAATGACCTCTCTTGATCTAGATGTGAATCCTTTCATGATAAGGTGGGTAATATAGAAGGTCTTCCTAACCACCTTGGCAATGTGAGTGTCAAATGAGAGGTTACTGTCAACTTGGGTCCCTAGGTCCCCTATTACTTCTCCCGTACTTAATGGATTACCACCTATGTGGTAATTTGTGGGTACTTTGTTTTTCCCAAAGGGTATGACTATACATTTTTTGGCGTTCAGTTTAAGGCCATAGCTCTGGCACCAGTTATCCATTTCTATGAGGCCTTTCTGAAGGATGCTTGTGTCCGCTAGAGTATCAGTTATGGCGCCCAGTTTGCAGTCATCTGCGAACTTTGTCAGCCACAATCATCCTATGTTTGCTTGCACCTCGGAAAAATAAATGCCGAACAAGAGGGGTCCCAGGACCGAGCCCTGTGGGACACCGCTTGTGACTGGCTTAGAGTCTGACATGGCTCCAGCAATTCTGACCTTGTGGGTTCTGTCCTTGAGCCAGTTTGCAATCCATCTTATGACATATGGGTTTACATTTAAGCTGGTGAGCTTGTCTATGATGCCCGAGTGGGGTATTGTGTCGAAGGCTTTTGCAAGATCAAGGTAGGCTGTGTGAACTGCCTTACCCTCATCAATGGCCTTAGTGACTGTTTCAAAAAAGTCAACCAGGTTCAAAAGGCAGGATCTGTCCTTGACAAAGCCGAATTGGGTAGGATCCAGTGTCTGTAGGTCCCCAATGTCTTTGTTTATGAGTTCCATAATGATCCTCTCCATAGCTTTGCAGACCAGGCTCATCAAGCTTATGGGGCGGTATTTTCCAGGGTCCGTAGAAGCACCTCCTTTGTGGAGTGGGACCACTGTTGCTGTATGCCATTCTTTGGGTACATATCCTGTAGTAAGGCTAAGATTAAACAGCAGCCTTATGTGCGGGTTTAGTTCCTCTTGGAGTTCATGTAGCACGCAACCCGGGACACCGTCTGTTCCCACTGATGCTGTGTTTTTAGCTTTGGAGAGGGCAGCTCTCACCTGGGCATCTGAGATGTCAGGGAGGCTACACTCTGCTGGGATAGATATTTCTCCTTTCGGGGGGGGGGATTTGCACTGAACCTGTCTGCCAGTATGTTGGCAATGTCTGTGGGTTCAGTGTATTTTTTGTCATTTTGGACTAACTCTGAGCATATCTGGGAGTTTCCACCCAGGTTTCTAACATAACTAAAGAAGGCCTTGTGATTGTCTTTAGTGTCTTTTGCGATTTTTCTCTCAAAGTTGGCCTTGGATGATTTTATGAGTGATCGTAGTTTTTTGCTAGTACTGATCAGAGATGCCTTCCCTTTTGGGGATTTTGCTCTGTCATGTAGTAGCTTCCTCATCCTGTTGTAAAGCTTGTTAATGACTGGGGTCCACCAGACAGGATGCCTGCCTTTGGGGGAATGGGTCTTGGTTTTATTTGGGATTGCATGATCCATGCATTCTTGAAGGTGTCTGTAGAAAGCGTTTATTAAGGATTCAGCGGTGTGGGCTGTGGTTTCCACTGGCCCAGGGGCCTTGAAGGATACCACTTCAGTCTTAAGAAGTGTGAAGTCAGCTTTTGAGAAATTCTTCACTGTGGTCTTTTGTGCTGGGGGTGGGGGTGGGATGTGGATTTCCAGTGAGATTAATTTATGGTCTGATCTCACCAATGAGGGGTATACTTCCGGTGTGGAGCATTGTGTCCCCATGTTTGTGATGATCAGGTCTAGTATATTATCTCCTCTTGTGGGAGTGGTGACTAGTTTTTCCATCGCATTTGAGTTTATGAATTCTAGGAACCTTTGGGCTAGGGTGTTGGGGCTTGAGTAATGCTCCCAGTCTCCCAGTAATGCTCCCAGTCTATTGCTGCAGTCCTACTTCTGTTAACCTTCAGCCAAGTATATTCAGACATCAATCACTGAATGGCCTTAAAATGCTGAGGTACAACTGAGCATCATTTATACAGCTGTGGTAATGCAAACCTCAACTTTGAGTAAGACCCTTATTGGAAGCATATATGTGCAGTGGTTATAATATGGTATGCTGCAAGTCTCTCTAAACTAGTGAGAAGGGACAGAAGATATTAAATTCAGAAAGCCTCAAGATTTAGGAGGCAAACCAGTCAAGGACAGTACCAGAAACTTCACACTATGTTCGAACACATTCTGTAGTATGTCAGCTTTGACTGTACCAATTAAAGGACAGATCAAAGAGAAATAACACAGAATGTGACTTGCTGATCTCTCTTCCAAAGATCATCTGCTACTTTGCAGAGTCACTGCTGTGTCTTGTTCAAAAAACAGGTAATACTAGGTGATGAAACCCATATTGTCTTATGATGGAACTAGGTTGTGCATATCCCACTTTGGTATAACCTCACCATTAAATGTAACGCTAGAGTTTGGGAAGTAAATATCAGTCTCATCAGAGTCAAATATAGATTTCTTCATGGCTTGTATCAATATGTCTGCTTTTAAAATGTTGCAAAAAACTGCAACTCAAAGAAGCATTGACAATTTGATGTATAACTGGGCCCATTTCATACAGGCTGACTCGAGCAAGCAATGTGAAACCATGGTCCCTTCTGCAAATGATTATGTAGATGCATGAAATAAGGGTTATTAATTTAGTGTACTTGGGTAACCACAACTCTGCTAAAGAGTACCATTGCAGTAGCTGGTAATGATACTAAATGACCTTATCATGGTGATGAAATGATCTTTGTAATGCAAGCTTAGCTGCAGAGAATCGAGTTAACGCTTACATTCTTCAGCAGAAAAACTTCTTGGTAATCAGTTAAGCCAAAGTTACACAGGCTGTTGAGCACCCAGCATGGCACAGCAGGTCAGTTACTTACAGCAGACAGCTCTCTATATCTGGTGAGTAATTTTGCCCTCTTATGGATGATCTCTGATTGATAAAGAACATAATGCTCATCCACCCTAAGCTTAACATGTGTGAGGCCAGTCCCCTGCCATTTATGTTCAGTCCTTCTCCCAACTCCCCTAAGACCACACAAATCCATTTCAAAGCACAATACATGTAGAATAGTGTGACCCAGACATAGGTAAACTGGGGCCAGTAGCTCAAGAGAAGATTTTACAGTCCTGCTGTTAGCTACAAGAAGCTCATCACCATTGTTGGCACTGACCTCTTAGAAGAATCTGGTGGCCAGACCAGCAGAATGCTCCCACTACCAATCTAAGTGTCATCACACTGATACTGAGCTCCAAATGCAAGGTACATTCTGACTGGCAATTTGCAGAGGTAAGTACTTGAGCAGTGTCAAAACCCTTCAAAACACAAAGAAATTTGGGTCTATATTAGTTGATCAAACATTTAGTTAAGCAAATAACTAAATGTCGATCACTAATAATCGAATACACAAAACCGCGAACAGCAGTCTCCACTCAGGGAAACAAGTCATTTGGCCGTTGTGCGGAGTTTGTCCTTTCTTCATTGTGGAGCGATCTCAGAATTGGTATATTTAGTTGGGGGGGTTGGGGGGCACAGCCCCCCACATCAGGGGGTGTGGTGGGCGAAGCCCCCCCTTCATTTGTGTTTATTTATTTTTTGTTGGGAAACAGCATTGTTTCCCTGAGTGAAAACTGCCATTCGATGTTTTGTATGTGCGATTATTAGTGATCGACGTTTAGTTATTTGCTTAACTAAATGTTCGATCATCTGATATAGACACAGAAATTCATATAACTGGCCCACAGACTCTTCATTGACCTAAATGCTGAAGTCACCCAGAGACAGCCATCTTTTAGACCCTAACATAGAGCCAATAAGGAAGTTAAACACTCACAGAGAATTGTCCAGAAACAATCAGATGGAGCACAGGTGAAGAAAAAACAGCAGTCTCAGTAGCTCAGGAGTTGGCACACTCACCTTTGGTGCAGAAGACAGCGGGTTCTATTCCCACTCCAGGTGGTTAGATTCATTTTCCAATACTAACACTGCAATGCAGCATATGGAGGGTTGGGTGCTGCACTCCTGAGTGTGTCATCATTTGTACAAGACATTAAACCAAGGCCCCATCTGGCCTCATTTAGTTGTAGTTTGGGTGGATATAAAAGATCCAGTGGCACATATCAAAAATATTAGGGAAAGGTTGCTGGTGCACTGGCCAAATTTCCTCTAATCAGTTTGAATACCACCTCCAGTCTTCCCTGAAAAGAAGCCATCAGCCTAGTGGGACTAACCTGGTCAACAAAATGTAAATAAACTATACTCCTGTAACCAGAAAATGCTCAAAGGAGTCAGTGGTTATGTACTGAAACTAGATCTGGGTTATAGGTTTAGGATTGTTGCTGTCATATTGCATACCTTCTGAGAATCTAGTGGATTTAGTCCAGTGTGTTGTAATGCTTTGGGGATATACAAAAAATGTCTGTAGATATATGTAGAAGAAAATGCATAGAGCAGTAACTTCAGTGTGTGTCAGACAGAATGACTATAATGGGGGATGGCTTGTGCCACCAGCTATACCAACATGGCCCTGTGGTGGTGTGAAGAATCTTACATATTAAGTGATGATTATTACAAATTTTGTAGTGTTTATTATAGATTTTTGAACAATATTGTTTTTTGTTTTGGGTGGGGATAAGAGCACAATTTAATGAGCTCCTGACCTACATTTAAAGTACTATAATTTACCCACATATTTCCAAAGAGTCTATACACTGCTTGGATGTTAGACTAAGTAAGGGCATTATATCTTTGGGGTTATACTGGAAAGCAACATACAGTAATTTTTTTAACAGTTTACAAGTTGCCACCCACTAAACAAAACAAAAAAAAATTGTGAAACATCTTTTGATGAGAACTAATAGACTAATGTCAGATGAAAGTATTTATCTCAAGGAAGTACAAAAAATAAAACACGTTTTTTGAAAAGTGGTATTGAGAAGATTTGATAGACCAGATGTCCCAGGGGATTGCAGCAGTAAGGACAATGACATTTAGACCAATTTTGAAGGCTGAGACATCACATACTAGTTTGACCAGTGGACTGAATAAGATTTAAAAAAACACCATTTTGGAAAAGTTGTTGGCATATATGCTTGATAGTCATATAATCAAAGAGATTGTTAGAGAGCATTGGGGAATTTTTACCTATTTAGGAATTATCCATTAACATCATATGGAGGGATTTCTATTTTGTATATAAAAATAAATATAATGTGAAAGAAATACATTATGAGGTATTGAAAGGGGAAGACTCCTACTGGAACATACAAGTGTTGTAGATGTAACTAGTGTTCACTTGTTAACATGAATGAAAAGGGTGCAGTAATACAAGCATTAAACTCATGGAGATACTCTGATAAATTTAATTGTAATCAGGGCTGGCCTTAAGTCCACTGGTGGACTAGGTGAAGGATTCAGTGGTTTGTAGACAGACAGGAGTTTTTGATCACTGAATCACAATGACCAACTGGGAACACAGTTGTATAGAATGTTTTTAGTGCTGGTCAGGCAGATCGATGCTAGTTAATTGTATAGGATATAAGAAGTTATGTATGTGTTAGTTGATGTGGCAGTTCTAACTAATTTACTTTTCAGTGCTATATAGTAGTGGGTTTTGAAAGGGGTATGTGCTTCAGATTTAGCAACTTAGTTATAGTATTATTCAAGTTTTAATCTTTGTGAAGCCTGGAGGTTAGTAAAGATGGGAGCACCATAAAGAAGAGCGGAGAGGAGATAAGTAGTGGCAAGCATAGTTTAAGTTGCATTGGTGAGAAAGTTTTTGGCTGTATAAAGCATCCCTAATTTTTGATGAGTTTTTCTAATGCAATTTTGTATATGCAGGTCAAATGTAAAATTATCACCCACTTCTTCTTCTACTTCTTCTTTTTTTGGCTGTTCCCATTAGGGGGTCTCCACAGTGGATCATCTGTTTCCAGTTCTTCCTTTCCTCTGCATCATGCTGTCACACCAACCACCTGCATGTCCTCTCTCACCACATCCATAAACATTATCTTAGGCCTTCCTCTTTTCCTCTTACCTGGCAGCTACATCCTTAAAATCCTTTTCCCAATATACCCAACATCCCTCCTCAGCACATGTCCAAACCAACGCAATCTCACCTCTCCGGCTTTGTCTCTAAACCATCCAACCCTATACTGATTCCTAATCCTGTCCATCCTCTTCACTCCCAGTGCAAATCTTAACATCTTTAACTCTGCCACCTCCAGCTCTGACTCCTGCCTTTTTTGTCAGTGCCACAGTCTCCAACCCATATAACATAGCTGGTCTCACTACCCTCTTGTAGGCCTTCCCTTTCACACTTACTGGTAGCCGTCTGTCACAAATCAATTCTGACACTCTTCTCCACTCATTCCACCCTGCCTGTACTCTCTTCTTCACCTCTCTTCCACATTTACCATTACTCTGAACTGTTAATCCCCCATATTTAAATTCAACCACCTTCACCAGCTCTACTCCCTGCATCCTCACCATTCCTCTATCCTTCTTATTCACACACACATATATTCTGTCTTATTCCTGCTGACCTTCATTCCTCTCCTCTCTAGAGCATATCTCCACCTCCCTAGGGTATCCTCAACCTGTTCCTTACACTCACTACAAATCACAATATCATCGGCAAACATCATAGTCCACGGGGACTCCTGTCTGATCTCGTCTGTCAACCTGTCCATTACCATTGCAAATAAGAAAGAAGTCACAGCTGATCCTTGATGTAATACCACCTTCACCTTAAATGCATCTGTCACTCCTGCTGAAGACCTCACCACTGACACACTACCCTGATACATATCCTGTACCACTGTTACATACTTCTCTGCCACTCCGGATTTCCTCATACAATATCACAACTCCTCTCTAGTCTCCCTGTCATATGCTTTCTCTAAGTCCACAAAGACACAATGCAACTCCTTCTGACCTTCTCTATACTTCTTCATTAACACCCTCAGAGCAAACATTGTATCTGTAGTGCTCTTTCCTGGCATGAAAACCATACTGCTGCTCACTAATCATCACTTCCATTATTAACCTTGCTTCCACTACTCTCTCCCATAACTTCATGCTGTGACTGATCAATGTAATCCCTCTGTAGTTACTACAGCTCTGTACATCACTCTTATTCTTAAAAATCAGTACCAAAACACTTTTTCTCCACTCCTCAGGCATCCCCTCACTTTCCACGATTTCATTAAACAATCTGGTTAAAAACTCCACTGACATCTCTCCTAAACATCTCCATGATTCCTCAGCTATGTCATCTGGACCAACAGCCTTTGCACTCTTCATCCGCTTCATAGCTATCCTTACTTCCTCCCTGCTAATGCGTTGCACTTCATGATTCACGATCCCCACATCATCAAACCTTCGCTCTCTCTCTCTCTCATTCTCTTCATTCATCAGCCCCCTCAAAGTACTCTTTCCATCTGCTCAACACACTCTCCTCACTTGTGAGTATGTTTCCCTCATTATCCTTTATTACCCTTACCTGCTGCACATCTTTCCCAGCTTGGTCCCTCTGTCTAGCCAATTGGTACTGGTCCTTTTCTCCCTCCTTTGTGTCCAACCTTTCATACAGCTTTCCGTACGCTTTATCCTTAGCCATTGCCACCTCTCTCTTTGTCATATGTCCCATCTCCTTATACTCCTGTCTACTTTATTAATCTCTCTGACAATCCCACTTCTTCTTCACAAGCCTCTTTCTCTGTATACTCTCCTGTACTTCCTCGTTTGACCACCGGGTCTCCTTGTCCTCCTTCCTCTGTATAGATGTCACACCAAGAACCTTTCTAGCTGTCTCCTTTTCCAGCTCTGCTGTAATTACCCAGCTATTTGGTAACTCTTCACTGCCAACCAGTGCCTGTCTTAACTGTTCCCTGAACTCCACTTCACAATCACACTTTTTCAACTTCCACCATTTGATTCTTGGCACTGCCCTCACATTCCTCCTCCTCGTCTTGATCACTGTCATCCTACAGACCACCATCCTATGTTGCCTAACTACACTTTCCCCTGTCACCACTTTACAGTCTTCAGTCTCCTTCAAAATGGTCCTCCTGCATAGGATATAATCCAGCTGTGTGCATCTTCCTCTACTCTTGTATATCACCTTGTGCTCCTCCCTCTTCTTAAAATACGTATTCACCATAGCCAAGTCCATCCTTTTTACAAAATCCGCTACCATCTGACCTTCTGCATTCCTCTCCTTAATACCATACCTACCCATCACTTTCTCATCCCCTCAATTCCCTTCATCTATCATCCCTAATAGTTGGCTATTTGAAACTACTTCAGTGGGTGTATTATCAAGAGAGAGGACTTTACATTTTGCTTTTCATGAGAGCTGGATTTGGGGAAAAAGTAGTAGTTTGTTCTTTTTTGGGTTGAGCATGAGTTGTGTTACAATGCCATGTTTTAGTGCCTGTTAAAGCTTCCTGAGTAATATTTTAGAAGTGTACCATGTTGTCTGATGTGTGAATAAGAGTGGAATGATCTGCATATTGTATTAGGTTGACCTGTTGTGTGGAAGTATAGAGGGTGTTTATAAAAATGTTAAAGAGGAGGAGCCAAGGATAGAGCCTTGTGGTACACCGAAGGTGAGGAGAGAGCACGAAGTGCCATTTTACTGACTGATACCCATTGGATAGGTAGCTTTTGAACCACAGAAGGGTGGGCTGAGAGAGAATTCTTGAGAACATTTGAAGCAGAAGCTTGCTGTGACAAACTGTGTTAATTTTTTTTAATACCAGTCAAAAAATAAGGAAGAGACTCGTTTGTCATTATCTCTAGCTTTATTAACATTATCTATATAGGTTAGAAGGGCAATCCTAGCACTATGGGAAGGAAGGTAGCCATGTTGTGTAGGGGATAGCAGTTCTTCCTGCAACCCATAGTATAGCAATTGTTTTGAATAAATTTTTCAAGCATTTTGTTAAGGGGAGATAAGATATCTATAGGTCTAAAAGTTATTATTGTTTGTTGACTTTTCTCCTTTGTGCAGAGGGATGATGTATGACTTTTTTCAGAGAGAGGGAATGTGGGATTCCTGTTGTGACCTGTTTATTAGAATTGAGACCGGATAGGTAATGCTATTTTTAGGTACTCACTTGGAAGGTAAATCAGTTGAAGAAAAGAACGGTTTAAGTTTTTTTAAGAGTAGTTTTATATAGAATGTGGACATAAGTTTGAAAGTGAATGTGGATGTATTGGTATGAGGCTATTGGACAAGGTTGAGATTAGATGTTGAAAAATCCTTGGTTAGAGATGCTATATTGTCTATAAAATAAGAGTTGAACTGTATTGCTGTTTCGAGTGGTGAGTTATGGGGAGAGGGGTTTGGGTTGAACTTTCGGCTGGGATGTAAGATTTCTTTAATGGATGTCCTAATTCTTTTAGGGTTGTATTTAGTATTATTCTGAAAGTTATTATAGTACAGTTATTTGTCTTGATTTATCTGCTTTTTAGTACGATTGTGAAGCATTCTGAAGTTTTCAGATATCGTGGTGTTTTATATTTTTGCCATTCTTTCCATGCTTTTTCTCTGTCCTGCATTAGCATTCTGCTCTCTTTGGATAGCCAGACTGCATTATTTGTTTTAGTCTCTTCCTTCTAGGAGGTGCAAGACTGTTTAGGATATTTAGAAAAGTTGTATTGAATTCAATTACAGCATTGTCTTAGGGTGGAGTTTAGGACGTTCCAGTTAACAGATGATAGTGTAGCAATGAACATAACTGGGTTAAACATGGAAAGGTTATATGTTATTTTATAAATATGCTGTTTAACTAGATGTGTGAGATGTCTAGTTGTATACATTGGGAGATGATCACCCACAGGTCAATTAATAACTTTTAGCCAGTTCAAAGCAATTAACAAAGAGATGCAAGTAAAACAGGTTGTCTATCATTTCCTGAGACTAAATAACGGGCGTATGCAGTATAGTCCACTGATCAAGCAAAAGGGGACAGTGGCCAACTTAGTAAGAGGTCCTTACAATTCACAGAGACTTTCAATCACAGAACAGGCATGTATTTATCTGATTAAAGTTAATATGCAGCAAGGTTCTTCATGATAAATATGCTTACATTAAATATTGACAAAATTCTAAGTAAGCTTGTAGGTGTAGAGCCTTGTGCAGAGCTCCTGCAATATAGAGCTCAGATGTAGTGACCACAGTCTATTAAAAACTAACAAAATTCTCAGTAAACATGTAGGTGTAGGGCCTTGTGACAGAGCTCCTGCAATATTGAGGTCAGATGCGGTGACTATTAAACACTGACAAAATTCTCAGTAAACTTGTAGGTGTAGGGCCATGGTGAAGAGCTCTTCAATATCGAGGTCAATGTACTGATCACAGGCTCTGGTCTATGAAGGAAGACAGTGGAGGAAGTGTTTTCTGGGAAAGTTAAATAAATAATGACCACACTGTTCCGACCCCATCACATGACAATGATATCATTAGCAGAGCTAAGTAGAGCTTATTGTGTTTTTTGATACACGGGATTGAGTATATGAAAATTTTGTCAAATGACAATAAGATTTTATGTTTGGTTAACTCCATCACTGAAGAACTACCTTTTGAGGCACAACAAGCTACCTGCTGGTATTTTCTCCAGAGATGATGAAAAAATTAAGGCTACAGGAGGATAAAAAACTATTATGAGATGACTGGCATTATAGTGCCAAAAATGTATATATGCTGGGATGAGGTGTAACAACGCTGAATACAGAACATGAAGCTGGAATGACAGGCCCTGATGATGAATAGTCAGACACCAGTTTGAATAATTTGAATAAGGATTGCCATTTAGAAAACCAACCCTATGCCACTCAGAAAGGATAGTGACCAGAGCTTACAATTGGAGAGGTTATGGTGAGAGCAGCAGGGCTACAGGCTGGAATTGACCACAATAAAAAAGAATCAAGTGGGCAGATCTGGACCATGGAGATAGAGGGGCAAGGTAAATGGCTGGACTTACAACCACTAGATGCACTGAGGGGTATGCAGGTACTGTAAAACTTACTGATATTAATAACATTAAGCTATTTAGCTACAGCCATTTAAAGTCTAATGAATTACAACATAGTTTATCTTTAAAATGGTATTTCTTTGTATACCAACTGTATGCTCTGATTAGGATGAAACTGTCAGTGACTTAAAGTTATTTTTTCAGGAATATCAACCTGAGTTTTTCTTGTATACAAAGCCCCTGAGTAGTACATGATCAAATGTTTAAAAGGAAAAATGCCTACAATCCCTAATAGGCCAGCCCAAAAGACAAGCAGGAATACTCATTTTGGACATAAAAAAGCTTTTGATTCAGTCAGCTAAGACATCCTTGAACATAGAGATTTTTGTCCCAAATGTATGGGAAGGGTTGTTAAGACCCCCATACACCGATTCCACATTGAGTCTTATTTAGTGGTGGTCTGCCTGAACCAGGAGTAATTGGAAGAGGCACCATACACCCTGTGACTTTAAAAGCTGCTCTTAAGAGAAGGTCTCTTTTTCTGTGAAACAAGCACTTAATTGTTTATTTTAATTATTTTATTATAGGTTATATGTTCATATTAGGCTAACTGCCCATGTGGGCCATTTTAAGCTTAGCCAATTACTCCATGTGAGAATCAAACCCTGTACCTTGTGTATGTAAGGTAAACATCTTAACCCTTATGCCAGCCTATTGTTGCTGTGATTCTGTTGCTTTGCTTTGAATTTGTTCATGTGGTGTATATATGAAAATGTGCTTTAGTATGATTTTAAGCATTGAAGATGAGTTTTATGCTATTAAACTTATTTTACATCACTGAGTTCCTGTCACTTTTTATTCTTTAACTGTTTTGTTTGGAACTCTATACTGGGTTTTTACCAGTTTGATATTTTGCTTTGTTTTTGAATACCTTTAAGTTTAGTATGGTGCTACACTGTCTATGCAATTCAGATCTTATATAATTGCTCAAAGGAATCATTTCTTTGGTTATGACCATTTGCTCCCCCAAAATTCTGACACACAAATTTTTGTAGCAAAATTTTTAAAATCTGTCAGGTCATTACATTCTCAGATA
This sequence comes from Protopterus annectens, assembly GCF_019279795.1. NCBI lineage: Eukaryota > Metazoa > Chordata > Ceratodontiformes > Protopteridae > Protopterus > Protopterus annectens. Next base: position 158,491,504 of record NC_056742.1, read on the forward strand.
ATTTTATTTGTCATGGAGATTTTTCTGTCTTTTCATTCAATTAAACTAAACTCTGGAGCTGGTCATCCTGGTTATTCATTTATGAAGAAAAAAAGTCAGTCAATTAGACATTGAATCACAAAAGCAAAATACAGCTGCATGCTGTTTAATGATATTGGAAGTGAAATTACATATATATATGTTTTATACATTTATATATATATATATATATATATATATATAAATATATATATATATATATATATATATATATATATATATATATCTATATATATAAAATGCAGATAGCGTTCCTCTTGTGAATATTCATTGTGTTAGTATAGGTCTTATTCATAAATATCACATTCCTTTGACCAATATTATAAGTACAAACAAACATTTCAGTAAACACACCTTGGTGGTCTTAATGGAGCTATTAAAACATAGCCTTTATTATTAATAGACTACAATTGCCAAATAACTTATGCCTCAATCATGTGGCTTCAAAAGGTTCTAAAGCCTAAAGCCATTTTAACATGTGTTAAATACTGGTGTATGTAACCTCCTGACCTCAGGCCTTGGATTTAACTGGCAAGTAAGACAGCTGTTCATTAATAAATAGTTTCACTCTCGAGTGGAGAAGAAAGGCCTATGAAGGGCATACACCCACGCTTGACCACATAGGCCCTGTTTTGGCCATCACTGTTATGTTTGTATAAGATATACAGACCAACTTAAGGAAAACAGAAAATGTAAACCAAAACCAAAATAAAAATGTAGTCAAGAACCTGGAAATGGAAAAATTTCTGCAGAAATGCTGAGATAAAAAGCTTGCACAGCAAACATTGCAGCAACCATTAAAAATTCAATCTCCTTTGCAAGTAATGGGATGTAGTACAACTGTGGATTGATCTAGTCTGGCCAAAAAAAGAGAAGAAGTGTTACCACAGGTAAGGATAAAGGCTTGATTCATAGTATTGTCTTCAGTTGTGCAGCTACCAGAGTACAAAACAATTTACAAAATTCACATTACTCATGGGTGTATCTGCGGGTCTACTTCAGATATTGAAATACCACTTACCCTACTTTTAAATCGCTGAGATGAAAGCACAAAAAAATCCTCTTAAATGAACACTGACAACACTGACAAAAAACTACAGGTAAGAAACCATGTGGCCGCACCACAACAAAACAAAATTGAACCACATGCACCCCCCCCACACCCCCCTTACTAAATATACCAAATTCCAAGATTGTACTACCATGAGGAAAGGGGCATAGTTCACCATGGTGGACAGGTGGTTACTTACCTGTAGTTTTTTGTCAGTGTTTATTTAAGTGGATTTTCAGTGCTTTCGTCTCGACGATTTAAAAGTCGGGTAAGTGGTATTTCGATTATCTGAAGTAGACCCGTATCTGCATATTCAATGGCATACTCAAAAAGTTCCAGGTAGGAGTAGATATACAAGTTAAGTTCTCCATCATTAACCATGATTCATAAACATGTGAATTATGGAGTATATTTTCAGAGTGTGACTAATGATTAAGGAGCTAGAATTGTGGGCTATCACACCTAAACATTAACAACATCCCTAAGTGGCCTGCAAAACTGATGTGAATCAGTGATGAAAATGACTGATCAACATCCTGTGTAGAAAAACATACAGTGGTGACAAAAATAATAGATAAATCTATTGCCATACCAGAGCCCCTGCTGGAAAGTAAACCATGCATAGCAACAAATAGCTGCAATCACACAGTATAGTCATGCCTTCCCACTAAGACACACACACACACACACACACAACACACACATACTGATAAAACAGAGTTCTCATAACTCAAAAACCTGTACAGCAGATAACTTCATCAGAATCATGTGTAAATTACAGCCGATAACTTCATCAGAATCATATGTAAATAACACGTGTTCTTTCATGGCAAAAGACACTCATAGTTTTATGAGTAACTCTGGAATGACTGCAGACAAGGGCAAGCCTGTTTCATGTCACTGTCAACCTTTTTAAGGAGAGAGGAAGAGAGGTGATTCTGAATTAAGTGTAGTACAAATAAAACCAACAGCATAATATCCATATTTAAAATGAAGTTTCCTAGTGAGAGCATATCTGGTAATAGCATTTTCAGTTAAAAAATACACATTCAAATTAAATTCATATGCATATTTGACTGTGTTCTTCATGTAATTCTTGCAGCACTACTTTTCCTAGGCACTGTATTAATTTAACCGTAGACATGAACCTGAAGATTGATAGGTATGCAGTTGTACAGACATGCACTTAAGGTGCCAGTTACGTAAACTATAGGAGCAAGAGGGGTTTAGGGAAAAGTGGACATGGATGGCAAGCCATGCAAATAAAATTGTAAGTTATTGATATGGTCTTATTTTTTAAAGGATGTTTTTATTTTTACAGCATTAGCATAGTGGATTATTTTGGGTAGGTGGGAATAATTGGAAAGGGTTACTTCACAAATGATTGCTGGCATGCCTTGTGACTGCCCACCCCCCCCCCCCCCCCCGCCCCAACACACACATGCATACTTTTCAAACAGTAGATTATTTTGTGTTAATATATTCTGCTTTTTGCTTTAATGATTTTGGAGACATAACCTTTTCAGTAGGGGGAGTCCATTTGCCTTTGACACTAGCTTATGCTGATATTTTTATCTTGTATTGGAACAGAGTCAAGTGTTTCACTACAGAGGAGGAGAGAGAGAGAGATTTGCAGATCTGTTGTACTCTAGAAGTAATTCATATGCTTAGTGAGAGCATTTGCCTTTTGACTGTATGAGAATTTCTGTTTTACATGTATGGAGCAATTCACAGATATAAATGAATTCATGAATGTAGCTAAGCTTGATGCAAGAAACAAAACCTGATATGATCTCACAAGACAGGATGTTATGCTTGCTGTTCCTTGTAAGCTGTCTAGATTTTTATCAGGTTTTCAGCAAAAAGCAAACCAAGAAAGTGCTATTGGCAATATTCAAGCTGTAAGATGTATAACTGCTTGTGTGTGTTCAGAAACCACTAACTCAAGACAGTTTGAAGAATATTTTCTGTTCTCCAACAGCTCTGTTATAATACCAGTCTCCCAAGAGAGTGAAAGCCCTAATACTTGAGAAGTATATTTGTTCTTTGGGTGTAGCTTGGATGCTTTAGTGGCATAATTTCTAACTGCAGTGTGAGAAACCAATTCCTGAGACTGTTTAGTTCTGAATATAGATTAAAAGACATAAAAATCCATGCGTTAGCTTTTTCAACAAGTTGGTTGGGTACACTTTAATACATTACCCCATGTGCTTTACCCTTTTCAGATTTCGTTTATAACAGGATTGTACAGATGTCAATCTGCAAATCATTTTTGAAAATCGATATGTATTCATTGTTTGTATGTATTTACTCTTTTATCTTGTTTTTTTATAAATATGCTCAGATGGGCAAAAACATTTTGTTGGAGACATGGACAAAAGCTGTTACATAGTAAATGTAACATTACATATAAAAAAATAAAAACAGTCGTTTCATTCATTTTCTGATGCTGATGTATTCCATTCAGGATCACGGGTGAACCAGAGTTTATAATAGTACTAGGCAGGCGTAAAGCTAACAGGTAAATGAATTCCATTCTGTTGCACAGTCCACACGCTCACATGCTGTACTACTCACAATTCATAGGATAATAGGATCATAGCAAGTTACTAGGCTACTGCTTATAAGCCTAGCCAATAAATTAGTCCATGTTCCCACAAGTATTTATGCATACGTACATACATACATCAGAAGAATGATAATTTGCCTACTTGGGTATGTTCAGGATGAGGGAGGAAACTATAGAAGTGAAACCTTACATAGATCGAGGGAAGATATGCAAACTCTGAATAGAAGATATGCCAGCTATAAACTAAACTGGAAAATCAAGCAGTGTGAAGCAACAATGCTCACTGTACAAAATAAGGAAACAGCACACAGTAACAGGTACAAGCATGCAAATTCTGAAGGTAATGCTACTCAATGCTAGAAGTCTAAACCTCAAAATGCACTCTCTTGAAGCACTCCTAAAAATGGAGAACATCGATATCTGTGCAGTAACTGAGACCTGGTTCAAGGCTCCAGAGAGCACCCCTGCAATACCAGGCTACAACTCTTACCAAACTTTTCGGCCACCAAACCAGGACCAAAACACTAAAGGTGGATGAGTATCCATATTCACCAAGGATATTCACACCACCAGGCTAGTTGCCCAACACAATGCGTCTGACATTCTCCAGGTGCAATTAACACTAGGTAAGACTGCAATCCAAATTTTAGCTTGCTACAGATCCCCCGCCATGCCCCAAGATTCTCACTACACCTTTCTAAACATACTGGAAAATATTAAGATACAACCAAATACCCTAATACTGGGTGATTTCAACTACCCTGCCATTAACTGGGAAAACTACTCGTGTACCAACACCTTTGCCCAATGGTTCTTGGAATTCATAAATTCCAACACCCTGGATCAACTAATCCATAATCCCACCAGGGGCTCCAATATCCTAGACCTGGTCATTACCAACATGGGAAATCGATGCTCTACACCTATGATCACCCTTTCTTTGGTCAGGTCTGACCATAAGCTAATCACCCTTAACATCCACATCCCACCCCCACCCCCACCCCCCAGTAAGGAAACCTCCATGAAAAACTTCACCAAAGCCAACGTCATGCTACTCAAGTCAGAAGTGACAAAGTTCATGATACACATGCAGACGGGAACTGAAAGTTCAATTGCTGAATCCTACACTAAGGCACTGTATGAGCGCATCCACTCATGCATGAATTGCACCATACCAAATAGAGCCAAGATGCTCTCCGCCAAAAAAAGGAAGCCAATATGGTGGTCTCCTGCCATAAAAAAACTTTACAACAAAAGGAAGAAACTATTGCAGAAAAGCCCAGGATGCAAAAAACTCCCTTACCAGCCTGAGTAAGAAGCTGAGATCCCTCATAAAATCCTCCAAAGCTAGTTATGAAAATAAAATTGCCAAAGATTCCAAAGACACCCACAAGGCATTCTATAACTATGTTAAGAATCTAAATGGCAATGCTCAGATCTGCTCTGAGCTACAACAGAATGGCTTTAAATATACTGATCCCAATGATATTGCCAATATCAGGGCAGATCAATTCAGTGCCAGCTTCACCCCCCCTCACCCCCGAAACAGCCCATCTCAATAACAGAAGATTGCCAAATTCTGGTAATAATGGCCACACAGGTAAAAATTGCACTCTCCAAAGCTAAGAATACAGCATCCATGGGACCAGATGACATCCCGGTCTGTGTATTACATGAACTACAAAATGAACTGGCACTTCACCTAAGTGTCATGTTTAATCATAGCCTCACCTCAGGCTTCATGCTCACTGAGTGGCGCACAGCTACAGTTATCCCACTCCACAAGAGGGGATCCACCTTGGATCCCGGGAGCTACCGCCCCATCAGTCTGATGAGCCTGATCTGCAAGGCCATGGAACGTATTATCATGGAACTTATAAACAAAGATATTGGAAACCTTCAAACACTGGACTCCACCAGTTTGGGTTTGTGAAGGTCTGATCTTGTCTCCTGAACCTGATTGACTTCTTCGAATCAGTCTCCAGAGCCGTGGACGAGGGTAGGGCAGTCTACACAGCCTATCTGGACATCGCCAAGGCCTTTGACACCATCCACCACTCTGGAATCATAGATAAACTTACTAAGCTGGGCATTAATCCCTGCATCACTCAATAGTTTGTCAACTGGCTTACTGACAGAACCCACACTTTAGAAGTAGCCGACTCCAAATCCAGCTCCAGACATGTGACAAGTGGAGTACCTCAGGGTTCAGTCCTGGGACCGCTCTTGTTTGGCATCTACTTCTCTGAAGTACAGGCTGACACTAAGGGACTCTGGCTAACAAAGTTCACAGATGACTGCAAACTGGGAGCCATTATTGAGTCCCCAAATGATGTGGATACTCTACAAAAGGGCCTTACAGAAATAGATGCTTGGTGCCAGAGCCATGGGCTCAAGCTCAATGCCAAGAAATGTATAGTTATCCCCTTTGGGAAAAAACATGTACCCATGAATTACTACATAGGTGGCAGTACACTAAACACTGAAAGTGTGATAAGAGACTTAGGGACACAGGGGGACAGTGATCTCACCTTCGATAACCACATCGCCACAACAGTCAGGAAGTCCTTCTATGTGGCACATCTCATCACTAAGGGCTTTTCATCCAGAAAAATGGAGGTCATTGTCCCACTGTACTCATCCCTCATTAGACCCATTATAGAATACAATGCCCTGTTTGGTATGTACCTCTCAAGACATCTGCAACAACTGGAAAGGCTGCAGAAATACCTCACTAAAAGAATCACAGGCCTAAAGCAGATGCCCTATGCTGACCGCCTTAAAAAACTCCAGCTATACTCTGTCACATATCGTCTACTCAGAGGCGATCTCTGCTTAACATACAAGGCCATGGCAAACTCAGAGCTGTTGGACATGCTACACTTAAAGAAATCCCAATCCCTCAGAGCCACATGCTCCAGGGATCTAAACCTTGTCATCACAATAAACAAAACATGCTGGAGGGATAGGTTCCTGACCCAGAGACTCCCCAGACTCTGGAATAGATTGCCCATACATGTCATGCAGATCACCTCTTTGGCCCTCTTCAAAAGGAACCTTGATGATTGGATGGGAGAAAGGAAATTCACCCCGGGGATCACATCAGTCGCCCTGCTAGACAGGGGTCCAGGGAAGTAAATAGTGTGGGAAGAAATAGCCAGGGAATTGTTATGGCTAGGCTTGTATAGGCCCTAGGGCCGATAGCCTAGTACCAACCTATGCACCTATAAATAAAAGTGTGCATGTGTGTGTGTGTGTGTGTGTGTGTGTGTGTGTGTGTGTGTGTGTGTGTGTGCGCGCGCGCGCATATGGTCTGGAAGGCTAATAAGATTAACACAGTGTAGCACAAAATTTAACATTCTTAGAATCATGGGCTTGGCTAGGCTTGACAACTACTAGGTGATGGTTCATTATCTTTAAACTGTATGTGTAATGTTATCCATAAGCATTCCATTATTTCAAGTGAGAAGAACAATGCTACTCCCTCAGGAAGGGAGAGATGGAGTAGGAATAGTTTTGGCTTAAGAAATAGCCAGAGTAACTGAAATATGGCAAAATGATAGGAAACAGATTAACGAATGTTGGGGAAGGACAACTTTGATAGTTCATTTATAATACTGTCAATGATTGCACTATATATAAAATAGATCAACCAGACTCCTTTCCATAAAATAATTTATTGAGGAGATCAATGTACCTGAGCATGGGGCATTGTCAAAATTCCTCATATTAAAGATTGCATCAAGAATAACAGTAAGGGAATAAAAGCAGATATTAGGGCTAGTAAGGCAAATCATGAACACAAATTAGATTCTGAAGCTAAGAATAGTTAATTTCTTCTTTAGTTACTTTAAGCAACTAAGAAATAACAGCCAGCGTTTTGAACTTATTCAACATGGCAGCACCCACTCAAACCCAGTAGACATAAATATACAAGCAAATAAATGTAGTGCAAACTTCATCCTCTTAATTCTACAAATTCCCAAATTCCTTACACCTCCTAATATCAGAAAGGAAGAAGTAGTAAAGATGTTATCTAACACCAAAAGTATGACCTTTTTGCATGGGGTCTGATAATTTACCTGGATGCTGAATAAATAGAGTCAAACATTCCCTTGTAAAGTTCCTCTTTAAATTGTATAACCTGAGCTTAGATACATATTTGTCTGCTAAGTATTACAACCAACAGTGTTGATGCCCCTACACAAGGGCAACCCTACCACAGACCTGGGAAACTATAGACCATTAGCCTGGCTAGTCAGATTTAGATTTACAAAGCCATGGAATACATAAGTTCTAAACTCATAAGCTATGATGACAGAAACCCTAACAAGCTTAGACCCGCATCAATATTGCTTTGTCAAAGGAAGATCCTGCCTAGTCTATTTAGTTAACTTCTTTCAGAAGGTCAAACAGGCTGCTGACACTGTTCATTCTATTTACACAGCTTATTTGGATCTGGTCAAAGCATTTGACATTATACCTGATGGTGGCATTGTAAACAGGCAAAGTGCCTTAAAAGTAAATGCATACATGGTGAGATAGATAAAACCCACACATAGCTAAGGTGGCAGGTACCGCCACTGAAAGTATGAAGATATTTAAATGGACAAATAATTTTTCATTTGAACCATTCTCAATTACTACAGTAACAAAAATACTTGAACAATCTAAAACCACTGCATTAGCAGCAGACAGTGTCACTGCAGAATATGTTAAATTAGGAACAGCTAGAATAAACTACCCAATCTCTACATTAATCAGAAGTTTCTTAAAAGAATCATGTTGTGACTTTTGGCTTTTCCCAGTTAGGGGTCACCACAGCGTAACTCCGGTCTGCTAATGATTGGCAGTTGATTTTTACGTACCGAGTTGCCAGCCCTGATGCACAACCTTCAACGAAGGTACGCCCATTCACGCATGTCTCCACACAGAAGATGCTCTGAGAGTCGAACCGGACAGCGTCTTACTGTGAGGTGACCACTGTTCCAAAAATATAGAAAACCTCTTAAGTTATACCAGTTCATGAAGGATGTCGCTCTATTGAACTTTCCAGCTATAAAAATGTTGCTATACTCTGTCCATTCTTTAAAGTATTAGAAAGATGTATCCTTCATCAAACCTTAAAATTTTTCATTGAAGAACACTTACTTTCTCCCTCACAACATCGCTTCCAGCTCCATCACATAACTGAAAATGCCATTCTACACTTTATAGACATGGTCAATTGAGAAATATAGATATATCTGTCTCCACCCTATTTCTGGATATCTCAAAGGCATTTGTTAATGACTCTCCCCTTCTTCTCCTCTACAAGTTCTCACACCTAGGACTAAGCAGCACCGCCACTGATTTTCTAGTTACTTCAGTAGCTATACACAAATGTCAAATGGATGAATTCCTAGTCTACTCACCAACCAAAACAAACTTCTGTACCACAGGAGTCAATACTAGGAACCCTCCTGTTTAATGCATCCTTAAATAACATGCACACGGCCTCAAAACAATCCTACAATATGCTAATGACTGAAAAATTCTCTTCTCATCCACAACACTATCCCAACTCCAAACAATCACCCACAATTCCTTCTCCCCTATTGAGACCTAGCTGTAACAGTCCACAGCTACTCCTGAATTCCCCCACAAAAAAACTTAATTATTCACATTTACTTCTAGTAATTTCCCACTGAGTAGCACTGCACTATAGTCTCATCTAACTACACCACAATAGTGCAACTCACCCATACAAAATAACCCATACAAAATAATTGGGCGTCATCATAAATGAAAAACTTAAATTTGAGTAGCACATAAGTGCTGTTGTCTAAAAAATACACCACAAAATGAAGGTAAATTTACAAAGTCAGGTCATTTCTTGCTGACCACAGTAAGAAGGCAACTGCAGCATCCTTCTTACTTCCTAGTCTGCTGCATGCATCTACAATTTTCACCAGGTTTCAAACTAAACTAACAAACAAGCTTGAGCAGTGTTACAGTAAAATAAGAACATTTGCATTCAACCCCCAAACCAAACACATTATTATATTTCTTTGCAGAAACTGAAATGGCTAGAACTACAACATATATCTCATAGAAACAGCTCATAATGGCATATAAGATATTATACCATTCCTCAAAAATCCCAGCCATCAGCAATACAATAAAATGGTCTTCCTCTTTTTGGCTTTTCCTGGTTAGGGGTCACCACAGTGGATCATCTGTCTGCTAATGATTGGCAGTGGAGTTTTATGGTGTCGAGTTGCCAACCTTCGACAAAAGGTACACACATGCACACACTCACACCTTGGGCCAATTTGGAGTGTCCAATCCACCTACTGCATGTTTTTAGGGGGAAACCAGAGCACCCGAAGGAAACCCACGTGACCACAGGGAGAACATGCAGACTCCGCACAGAAGGCACCCAGCTGAGAATTGAACCGGAGAACATCTTGCTGGGAGGTGGCAATGCTAACCACTGCACCACCGTGGCTGCCCAGCAATACAATAAAATGGTAAAACCCCAAAAGGAACCTTTGATCAAAGGACCAACACCTACCAGAATCCCCAAAATCCAGCAATTCATATCAGGACTCTTTATACTAGGAAAGCATCAGTATACTATGGAACAGCATTTCTTTCACCATCAGACAAATGATCTTGTTTTTAAGGCCAGTTGCAAACCACATTTAAATCATGTTAGATTTTGCAAATGTCCTGAATCTCCAGGTTAAAAATACCCAAACACTCAACTCTTGACTACTGAACCATTTCTCCTGAACATGCTCTTTGCCTTAATGAAGTAAATTTATGGTACTACTTCCAAAAGAAAGAAAGGTATCTCTGCTCTTTTATTATCTTACAAATCAGTATGATTATAGATGCATATGACAGTACGTAGTTTCATAAGCTCATAAGTACTAGGCTAGCTGTTGTAGCCGGACAGTTTAAGCTTAGCTAATTTGCCTTTTTGTACTCATTTGGTTATAGATTGGCCTTTCTCATCACATGGTCAGTAATTATATATTATCCCTAATGAGAATAACTGTGATCATACCATAGATTATTTGAGGAGACCCGTGCATGGGAGAAACCATTTAGGAGCTATTGCTGGCCATTAGTAGTAGAGAACCATTCCTGGGGTAAATGTTCTTTTTCACCTCCATAGACCTAAGTTATACTTGAAAATGGACAGGGAAGAACTTTGTTTTATGTGAGTGGGGAGTCTGTTCCACAACAGCGGTGTCCTCTCCAAGGTATAGCTGTCCCTTCAAACCATTCTGTTGATTTTCTAGAAGAGGTTAAGATTCCTAGGCCTAGTATTTCTGCTGCCATTTGACTTGCTGATGTGCAGCAAATCCATCAGTAATGGATCTGAGGAGGTCTTGTATGACAGATACAGGTCACCTGTTAGCAGTCTCAAGGCTTTGAGTCGGTCCATGTAGGGCATGTTGTTTAGGGCTTTTATGCTTTTAATAAGGTATTTCTGTGGGCATAGATCATATTGGTCTTTAATATATGCTGGCAAATTATTTTGAACTGTTCATTTGCTGTTTTACATTAATGAAAATTGAGGGTTTGTTGCCTTTCAGTCTTGTCCAGAACTCCATCAAAGTTTGGTGGATTTATTGTGATTCTAGATGTGTGGCGCAGGAGAGCTGCATCTTTGGTGGGCTGAGCAATAACTAATCTGTCATTCTCATTTGCCACTATTCAGTCACTGGATTCTCTTTAGTACTTTTCTCTGCATCTCTGACATAATGGCAACCAATAATTGCATAGCTACAAATGCACACAGATTCGCAGATATGTATGTATTTATAGCATCCAAAAGAATCAGATGGACTGTAACTCTTGGTCACTATCAAACCATTTCCAGAGGGCTTTATTTTGCCAGTGACTTCCCTTATCCCTTTCCACATCCTTCCTAATAATGACACTGAATGTTTAAAGTTATGACCTGAGGACTCCACAAACAATCAGCACTGCATATCAGATGCTGGACTCTAGTGGAAAGCTGTTCTGTTCTGCACTGCATCAAGGGATTGAATGAGGTTCTGATGCCCAACAGACATTTCACCCTTTATGTCACTCAGAGTCATTCCCAGATGCGGGCTGTAGAGGCACTTTCAGGTATATTAACAAGGACTGAGGAGGGTTGTGTTATAGCTATACAAACATGCTTTAGCATATATTGTTTGGTTTATTGTCAGTGGTTGAGTGCCTTCAGTTTCTTCCTAGTGATTTCTGTAGTTACATTTATTTCTCTCTAGCTGTAGAAGAGTCTGTACGTCCTCCCTGTTTTTGCATGGGTTTCCTCTGGGTTCTCCAGTTTCCTCCCTCATTCTAAAGACATGTAGTAGGTGGATTGGACACTCTAAACTGACCATAGGTGTGTGTGCATGCAAATGCAAGGTGTGAAAGAACTGCAGTGGCAGGGCTAGCTACCCAGTGGTGTGAACCTTGGCTCTACATTATTGTCACTGTTGAAGTTACACCCCCAACCCCATGTGAAAAAAATGAGATAAAGGGGTTGTGAATGGATGGATGAATTCCAGTTGTTGAATGCTTCTGGACAGATACATGCCCAAAGGGGCATTAGCTACCAAATGATGATGATACTGTCTACTGCTTAGACATGTTATTACATTTATACTGAACATTTCCTGATTCAGAGTTATTATCCAGTATATGCAACATTTTCTTGTGACATATGATTTTGTGTGATATTTCATGCTTATAAAGTTTTAATGAATTTCAGTATTTTAGGACATATTTCATTAGAGCTTGTTTAAAGTTGTTCAAATTTTGCTATATTGTACATTTACTATTTCTTGGAACTTTTCTTCCCAGGCCTCCAAAGAAAAAAGGCATTGTACTGAGTTGGACTTTCTCAGTAAATAAAAGCAAATAAGTAAATAAAAAAATAAAGGAAAAGTGTTAAAAAGATGGAAAGAAAAAACTGCAGGAATGGTGTGTCTTCAAAAAGAAAGAGGGCAGTTGTGGGAAGCTCTTAAGGCAATGAAGCCATTTTATGGAAGTGTGACAGCTTGCTGGATGGTGTATCAAGGAATGATTTGAAAAAAGAGACAGAGAAAAAAGGAAAAACTGAAGTATAGCAAGCAAAAAAGGAATATGTGAAAGAATAGTTAGAAAAGTGACATTAAAATTCTCAAAGAAGAAAAGGAATTATATAAACATAATAAAGAAAAAAATGGAAAGAATGATATTTAGACAAAAACTATTATTTGAACGGTAAAAAATAAGTTTCCCCATTTTAGGTAAGACTTTAAGATATATCAAGAAAAGAATCAATGAAATGAATGTTAGAAAAGCACAGTAAAATATCAAGAAGAGAAAATCACCGTTGCTGTTGTAAGCATGCTTGGGATAATAATGTAAGAGGGGGTGTATGGAAAGTAAAGAAGATAAAAATGAGGTAGTGGGAAAATGCAGATGGATTAGGGTACAGGTTTTATAAAGCAGTATCAGATAATGGAAATGATGTTTTTCAAAAATATTGGTTGCAGGAAGAAAATATTTTTAAGGGGGTTTTACATTTATATGTTCATAGGTAAGTACTAGGCTAGCTGCTCTAGTGAGCTGTTTTAAGCCTAGCCAGTTTCCCTTTTATGCACAGATTGACCTGTCCCATTTGGTGTTAGATGGTCTGACCCATCCAATGATAGATACTTATTTATTACCCCTAATGAGAATTACTGGGATCATACCATAGAAAATGTGAAGGGAGCCAAGAATGAGGTAAAGCATTTAGGAGCTGCATGTGTCAGTTGGTAGTGCAGGAGGCAGTCCTGATGTAAGGTTTCTGTTTCTGATTCATAAGTCCAAGATGTGCTTGAATATTGACAAGGATGAGCTTTATTTTACATAGATGATGGAATCTGTTTTAAAGCAGGGGTATCCTCTGTGAAATATACCTGTTCTTCCAAATCATTCTGTCGATGTTGTGAAGAGGTTTAGATCCCTAGACAAAGTATTTTCGATGACATTTGACTTGCTTTTGTGCGGTAAATCCATCAATAATGGGTCAGAGGATGCCTTGTATGCCAGACACAGGTCACATCTTGGCAGTCTGTAGGATGTAGAGTATAGTGACAGGGATTTCAGTCAGTCCATTTAGGACATATTGCTAAGGTCTTGCATCCTTTTAGTAAGGTATCTGTGTAGACAGATACATGCCAAAAGGGTTATTATATTCAATGATTGGCCTAATTTTGGCTCAGAGAAGGGGAAGATGCATTGTTGGCTCAACCAGGTTCCTGTGCTGGTTTCATGAACAAGTGCTCTACCCCTCAGCTCTTCAAGTGAAGAGCAAAAAAAAAATGAATATATGTTGATGGCCACATTGTAGAAATCAGCTTATTATGGTCAGAACCATGCCTCCCTCAGCTCTTCCATTGAACAGAAAAAAAATTTAACAGGTGTTCCTTCTTCTGGCACACCTACCAAGTGGCCAGATGCACAACATGCCCCCGCTACCCACCCCAGCCATTCAGGCCCATTTTTATGGCTTCCTCTGAGCCTCTTTTCACTAATTTTATTAAAAATATATATATTTCTTCTTTTAAAGTATAGCTGTCAGGTTTTAGTTAAAAAATGAGAGAAAGAGAGAGAGAGAGAGAGATTTTCATAGATTCACAGGCTGTTACTAGGCTAACGATCTGGGGCACCTTTCTAAGTGTAGCCAAGTTTTCCCAAAAGAATAATAATGCTCTGTATCTAAACTGGACATTGAGGTATTTATAAACTATCTCTTTCCATAAGGGCCATGGGTGCCAGGCCCAGTGTTCATTTCCTGTTCCCTATCCACTTTTCTCGGTTATGCTTAAACTGTGTAATAGACAAACTCAGCTTCACATGAATGGGAAACTTGTTCCATAGGAGTTGCAGTCTCTGTGACACATATCTGTCTCTCCAGCATGTTCTGTTTAAGTCATGGGCAAAATTTAGTTTCCTAGACCTTGTATTTCTGGTGCTCTTTCACTTACAAATATGTAGGGGATTCATAAGTGTGGAGTTTGGGGATGCCTTGCAAGTCAGGCATAGATCACCCCTGAACAATCTATAGGAGACTGAGTAGAGGGAAAGGGCTTTAAGGTGCAGTGCATAAGACAGGTTTGTTACACTTTGTGTTCTTTTTGTAAGGAGTCTCTGAGGTTGCTCTAGTTGCTGCATATGCCTGGTCAAGTACATACCAAAGGGAGCACTGTAGTCTATGATTAGTCTGATAATGGCAAAGTACAGTGGGTTAATGACCTCTTTGGATGTACATGCCATGCCCTTACTTACAACCTGCACAACATAAAAGGATTTCATTACCACTGTGGCCACAGGTTGGTCGAAAATAAGGCTGCTGTCTATGTGTCAGAAGATAAAGACAGCAAACCAGTAAATGCACAAAAAAGTTCACACCAGGTGTAATGCAACAAGCAAAATTGTAGTCTAAATTCAAACACAATGCAGCAAACAACAGTGATTCAGCAAGAAGAGATAAATCCAACTTTGAACTCCAAGTTTAATCCAAATTCAAAACGTAAGTGCTTTTGTCCCTTAAAACATTAATACAGGAACTTCATCAGACAAAGTACTTTACATTCAGCTTCCTTTTAAAAAGTAAATCTTGTGACCTCACTTCCTGTCCTCCATTCATCTACAGAAACGTTTTTAAAGGACCACTGTTTTTTTTTTTAATGCAAGAACAACACAGTAAGAAACTACATGCATAAAACCACATAAATAATGCCATGCTATACAAATACAACACAATAAAAAGCTACATTTATAAAATCACATAAATATTACTATAGTTTGTCATGTAATCTAAGCATGAAAAACAGTTGTTTTAAAATCCCAACATGTAAAAAGAATATTTAAGCCATCAAATTCTAGCCTACTGAATGTGTTGATAAATGATTTAGGTATTAAGTACTGAACATTTAATATTTAGCAATATCAAATATTATCTTTTCAAAGCTTTAAGTTTTAATAAACTGGAAATTGACTGGCTATCATTCAAGCCTGGCCAATGAATCCAGTCTAGTCAGATTTGCCAACTTCAAAGTTAGATTTATCTCTGCTTGCTGCATCACTGTTGTTTGCTGCATTGTGTTTGAATTTGGACTGCAATTGTGCTTGCTGCACTACACCTGGTGTGAGCTTTTTTGTGGATTTGCTACTGTCTATGTGTGTACTCAGATCCCTGACCACTGGGTTGACTCTTAGGTGTGTATTATTAACATTGTAATTAGCTGGGATGGTTGACTTCTCAAAGTGTACAATTATGAAGTATTTATCATTGAATTTAAGACCATGGCTTTGGCACCATTTGTTACTCAGAAATAGACCTTCTTGAAGAATGCTAGTGTCTGCAAGGTAGTTGATGATTACCCACAGCTTGCAATCATCTGCAAACATAGCCATAAACCTTCATCACTTGCTTCCATTTCAGAGAAATATATGCCAAAAAGGAGCAGCAGGCCCAGTACAGAGCTCTGAGGGACTCTGCTAGTGGCTGTCATCTTGGTGGAGATAGCCTCACCCATTTTGACCTCCTGGGTCTTATCAGTGAGCTAGTAGGCTATCCAGCAGGATATAACAGGGTTTATACATAAATTAGTGAGCTTGCCTATAATGCCCAAGTTGGATATTTTATCAAAAGGCTTAGCCAGGTTGAGGTAAGCTATGTGAACAGTCTTACTTTCTTCCATTGCTTTGGTGACCCTCTCAAAAAGTCCATCAGATTTAATAAGCATGACCTTCTTTTAACAAAGCCAAATTGTGATGGGTCCAGAGTTTGCAGGTTACCTGTGTCCTAATTTATCATGTCCATGATGAATTTTTCCATGGCCTTATATCTGAGGCTGGTGAGAATTATGGCCCTGTTGTCACCCATATCAGTGGTTGGACCTCCTTTGTGCACAAGAATTACTGTAGCCATCGTCCATATCTTGGGCACAAAACCTGACTGTAACCTTCAGGTGAAAAGTGATTTAAGTGAATCACAGAGGTCATGTCTCATGATATTTAATAAACCATCTCAGGATGTTATCGGGGCCCATCGATGTAGTGCTTTTGCCCTTGGAAAGTGCATTAAAGACCCATTCCCTAGTAATGGTTGGGGGGGGATGTGATATGCAGAATTTCCTTTGGACTGTGGGGAGAGAAATTTGAGCTGAACCTGTCAGCCAAAAGTTGATAATGGCCTCCAGTTTAGTGTGGGTGATGCCATTTACAATAAGTTCTGCACATTGTTGTGTATTTCCCCTGAGGTAACGGACATAGCTGTAGAATGTTTTGTGGTTGTCGTTTGCCTGAAAAGCTATTTTTTCTTCAAATTTTGCCTTCGAAGTATTAATTAACCCTCTGCCTATTTGAATTTGGCACGGGCCTTTTAGTTTGTATGGTCCTCCTACGCTTGACCACGATTTTTTTTCTTTTGTTGTATAACCAATTGATATTTAGATTCCACCAGGGTGGCTTGTCTTTTGAATTTTTCTTATTCTTAATACCAGTGAGCACTGCTCACTGGATACAGCTATCATTATGGCTGTACAGAGAATATGTAAATAACTCAGCGTATGCTATGGTGTTTGCTAGGTTTGGAGGTGCTTGAAATTTAACCAAGCCATCTCTTAGTAGAGAGAAGTTAGTCTTGGAATAGTTCCAAAAGGTTTTTGGTTTTGTTGGATCCAGGGATTTAATTTGTTTTCAGGTAATACTGCCTTATGGTCAGATCTGACAAGCAAAGGCATTACATTGGGTGAGGAACATCAGCCTTCCCCAAATTTGTGAGTACAATGTCAAGGATGTTTGTACCCCTGGAGATTGGACCAACTGTTTCACTTCACTGGGCTTGTGCATTAGAAGTGGTGTAAGATTTCCAGTCTATAGAGGGGTGTTTGAGATTCCCATGAATATCATATTGGGCTGAACAGTGAGGGACTCTAAGACATTGAGGGAGGTAGTATGGGTTTCCTGTGATGTGGAGGGGGACCTATAGGTTGCAAGGATATGGTTCAAGACCCTGTTTCTGGTGAGTTGCACATTTATGAGTTCCACTGGGTCATACATTTTAACTAGTTTGGATGTGAGGTTTGTTTTAATGTAGACTGAGACCCCTCCACCTTTAGTTCCCTCCTGTGCAGTAGCTGGTCTACAGGTATGAAAGGCATTATAACCTTGCATTATTGAGGTACTTTCCACGGCTTTAAACCATGTCTCCATTGCTACACATATGTCTACACTCTCAAGAGACAAGAAGGCTTGCAGGGAGGTGAGTTTCTTATTAAGTCTTCTACCATTGAGCAGTACCACCTTCAGAGATTTGTTTATAGGTTCAATTAAGTAAAAAAGGCACTATGGGGGGGGGGGAGTTCTTGCCAATATACAAAAGCCTAGAGGGGATAAGTGCAGACCATCTCCTACCCTGCTGTCAAATATTGTACCCCCTTAGACTGACACCAGAAGTTAAGCCAATTTTTGAAAGCAATAATTTTCTCACTTAGTGAAAGCAATCATTTTCTATTGGTAACATGGCATCATCATTGGAGAAGGTAGCATGCTGCTCAGTGCTAGGCTCATACCTACCTGAGACACATAATCAGTGAGCTCAATCATGTCTCACTTCATATAGTTAAGCGAGGTACATCTCAGGCCATTGATGTCCACATGGACTATGACAGAGCCATACTGTTATCTATGATTCAATGACATGAGTGCCTGCGCGACTTGATGGATACTAGCCCTGGAATGGCAGTCAACCATGACTCTCTCCTACTAAGTCTGGTGAGGGGGACATTGATGTTCCTCACTATAGAATCACCAATGACCAGGAAATTTGGCTGTGTGCTGGTTTGCCTTAAAGGCTTAGCAGTAGAGGTACTAGATACAGTGTTACTATGTGTAGCTGTGGGTGATGTTTTAACAGACTGTTTACATGATGGCTGAGGACCCTCTCTTTGTTTGTACAGTGCAGGAGGTCTTAGTGTTTTAGGGAGGTTACCTGTAAGTACCTTAGCATAAGATGTTTTATGTGTAGATGTGGTTCAAGTGTCACTGACAACCTCTATAGGAACAGAGTTTTGTCTCCAGCATTAAAGTGTATTTATGTCTCTTGCATAATTTATCTGTTTTATTAAGAATACGTGAGTTGTCACTGTATATGAGGCAATTGCTACAATGCCACAGAATACCTATTTGAACCAGACTGGCCACAGTATGAGAGAGAGTCAGGAAATGCATAGCCATGGCTACTGCTCTACTAGGGAGGAGTAAGGGAAATTTAAAAATTGAATAGGTCAATAATACAAGGAACTTGATGAGCAACTCTCAGCTATGCACAAACTAGATGGTCCAGTAGTTAAAAAATGTCTGGAAAGTAATGCCACAAGGGTGTAGACCACAAAACTTCCTAATGTAAAACAACTGGTTTGGACCCCAAGTACTTAAACAGAGCAAAGAATCTTAGAATAAGAGGTACAATAAGCCTTCACCAGCAATTCCCAGGTCAGAAATTGGTGGCTACCCTCTCCCTTTACAAGGGTGAAGACCCCAAAACTTCTTAATATAGAATCCCTGGTCTTGAGCCCAAGTGCTTAAACGGGATCTAAGACACTTTTAGAAAAAACAGACAAAATAAGCCTTCAACCAGCAATTCCCAACTCACAATGGTGTAAGCTATGTCTCCTGCCATAAGAGAGTAGACCACAAACCTTCCTTATGTAAGATAGCTAGTTTGAAGCCCAAGTGCTTTAATCAAAACTAAGAGGCTTAGAATAACAGTTACATGTAATCAGGCTACTAACAAGCAGTAATAAATGCATCAGATTAAATGCAATTGAGCACTTTAGGAACATGCTGCAAAATGTAAAGTTAAGTAGGAAGAAGCACCAATACAGCAAAAGCAGCTGAATAAAGTGCATTTTAAGTAAGTCAGGAGGAGTGGGAAGTTAGGAAACAGAAGATAATTCAAGTTTAAGAGACTAAGGAGGAGTGCCTTCCCAGCTGATCTCTCAGTGCTCAGTCCAATGAGCTGATGTGATGAGAATGGAAAGAGTCTCCAAAATCAGATTTATACTAGGGACAGGCAACTCAAAAGCCACCAAGTTTAAAACTGCAACAGCAGCAAGGTGAGTAGGTGGGAAAAATCAAATGCAGACACAGATCAGCAATAGTCAGACAGAGCATATAAAGTCAAACAAGAACTATAGCTAAAAAAATATAATTTTTTTTTACCTTTAAACTGTGGCAAACTGGGTCACCTTTTACAAGCACATTGTCAGTGTGGTAGTTCCTTGTGGTAGATGACTTCTCAAAGATGCAATAATGCATTTTTTGTCATTTATATTTAGTTCATTTGGCACCAGTTATTTATTTTGGGACAAAGCATCCTGCAGCATGGCTAAATCATTTGGGGTTTCAATGGCTGCTTCTGCCACTTTGATATTGACTTCTGCCTCAGGTAAGTATTTATACAGATCAAAAAAGGAAGGTGGGAAGGAGAAAAAATTACATATGTAAATACTGATTATAGAAGATTTATGAAAAATATTGTGAAAAGAATAATGGGTGTAATAAAAGAACCAGACAAAGGGGTGTGTGGGGTTCAACTGAAAAGTGTAAATGAAAATGCTAATTATGATTAAAGAAGTGGTTGAGTATACAGATGAGGTGAGGAGAAGGGAAAGTAAGTGATGGGGGGCTGGCATAATATTTAAGGTGCTTACCTAACAGACACACGGTACAGCATTTGATTCTCACCTTTGAAAGGAAATTAGCTAGGCTTAAAATGACCTGCAAGTGTAGGTAGCCTAGGAACTTAGATGCATATATTTATATGTAGGCATTGTTCAATCCCAAAGGATCATGGGTTTGTGCCTCTGTTGAACTGATTCAAGCAGCATCTTCTCTGTCTGTGTAATCTGATCTGGGAGTGTCAGTTCTTTCCACAGTCTGAGCAGCAGTAGGCAGGTGTCAGTCTGATATATATCATACCTCACAACTGTACAGGTTTTCACAGAATGTCCAGATTTTTGCCTCATATTTTTAGTCAGATTTTCATAAAAGTGTGGTTCTCTAGAAAATCATTTACACATCACTGAAGAATGAAGTCAGAAAATAATGACAGACATTTGAGTTTCAGACTTCATATCCTTTGGAAAATTCATGCTAATGCAAAACCTTTTACTTTTTTTTAAGATTGTAAGAACAATATTCAAAAATTGTCCTTACTTTTGGCCCTTTGTCCCCCCATTATTTATGTTTTTGTCCAGATTTTTTGCACTAAGAGGTTGAGAATTATGATATTTATATTGATCCCCTTTGAAACATCAAAAGCCCAGGTAACTGATCTCTGTTTTTGCGAGACGAAAATTGTGAAACATTACATACCTGAATGGTGAATTTTTCCCAGGACACTTGCCCAACATGCCCTTTTCTTCACTGTATTGCAATCCTAGAGTTGATATATATAGTTAGAGGGGTGTGGGGGCACAACCTCCCACATTTGGTTATGTAACTGTTTGGTGATGTAATGTTTCACGATTTCCATCTCACAAAAATGCAGTTTGTTTATCTGGGCTATCGATATTTCAAAGTAGATCCATATATATATATATATATATATATATATATATATATATATATATATACATGTATGTATATATAACAGTACAGTAAGAGGTTCTTTGAACAGAAAGAGGTTTTCCTGTTCGATTCTTGGCTGGAATGCTTTTTGTGTGGAGTCTGCGTGTCCTCCCTGCATTCGTGTGGGTTTCTTCTGGGTGCTCTGTTTTTCTCCCACGTTTGAAAAGACATGCAGTGGGTATATTGGACACTCCAAATTAGCCCTAGGTGTGAATGTGTGCATGCTAATGTGTGGTGCACCCTCTGAGGAGGGTTGGGCCTCAGGCTAGCAACCCAACCCCGTAAAACCCATACCTGCTATGGAAACGAGTGCTGAAGAGTGCTTGTTGCCCGATGTGCTGTATGCGCAGGAGCAAATCCAGGATCCAAGATATATAACAGTATGTGAGTATAAGGCATTTGATGGCATTGATTATGGGGAATTGTTGAACAATTTAAAATATCATGACATTAGAGAAAAATAAGGAGGATAGTGAGAAGAATTTATTAATTATCTTGCGTGTCTATGATGGTGAATGGAATGGGTAGTAAAACAGATAAAAAGCAGAATTGTCCACTGAGCCTGTGATTGTTTTGTGATGGTAATGTATGTGGAAACACAAACATGTATGTAGATCAGGTTTAGAGGATTGTAGATAGGAAGTTAAGAAAGGGATAAAGGTACCATTGATGTTAACTTATGCAGATTAGGATTGCAGTTAAATAAGTCAAGACATAAGGAGTTTAGAGAAGTGATAACACTGGCAGGAATATATTTTACCAGAAGTAAAACTGATGTTTTAGGATTATGTTTGCAAGGGAACAAACAGTAACAGAGCAATGGATATTATTCTAAAAAAAGTAAATAAAATATAAACATTAGCAGGTTAGTGCATTGTGTGTTTCATTTGTCCCCAAGGAAAAGGGCATATATGATAAATATATATTTTACAAAAGGTAGCATATGTAGGCAGGGTGTATGCTTCCCAGTTTAGATTATGACATAGAAGAAATCTCCTGGCATTATTCCAGTGTGGACTGTATGACATTAAATCAACAGATAAACAGGCAACTTTATCTACAGAAAGTTTATATTTGGAAACAGTAATGTTTCAGTGTTATTTAGTAACACAGACACACACACACAAGCATATACATAAAAATGTAAAGCAGATTATGCAGCCTTGTTTTTGAAATAAAAGCCTACGGATTTTTTTTAAATCTTTAGATATCTTGTGTGCCTCAGCAGGGTTAATGTAACTAATGCAACTTTCCTCTTAAGAGAAAAAAGTGCAACTATTTAAGACAAGTAGTGTATGTTTTGAAAAACAGAATATTGTAACTTGAAACAGAAAATAATGAATCAAACAAAAGATAATTCTGAAAAAATGATTATGCAGATTCATAGAATTCCATTGGTAGGTTAAAAATGTTAAGTTCTAATAGTCATAAATCTTATAATTTCTTTTGGATATTTCTTTTTCTCTAATTATATACGCATTACTATTTATTCTCCTACAAAATCATATTATATAAATCAAATCTTAAACATCTTTAAAAAATAATTTAAAATAATGTAAATTATAAGTTTTGGTTGGAATCCTTTATTCAATTTCCCTTAGTTAAAAATCTTATAAATGATGTACCAATTCATGTACTTCATAAATGGGAAAGTCAACGTTTTTTTTTTGCTGTCACTAATGTTTTTATGGGCATAAAATTAAATCTGTTGAATCTTTGTGTCTAGAATATAATATCAGTTTTCAAGATTCATCTTATTTACAATTAGTTATTAATTTAATTCATACTAAATTCTCCTGTATATCTAATTCTTTGGGTAAGGAGAGTCCAAAATTATATATAAAGACCAGGAAATTAATAATTTGATCTCCAAAATGCACACAATAATATCGGTAAATATTAGTAATTTAAATAACAAATGTTGTAATTCCATTAGTAAAGGGCATCACATTTCTTTAACTGAATAAAACAAAAACAGATTATTCATTTTATTTCAAACACATCCTGGTCTTTGTATTTGAGATTATTTACTTGGAAATTCATTCATAGAGGTTTTCTGACTACTAATAAAGTTGCTAAGTTTAAAAAATATTCTCAAGTTAAATGCTGGAGATGTAATAAATATTGGAATGGTAATTGGTTACACGTGTTTTTTTGATTGTCCTATGCTATGTGAATTTTGGGAAAAGATTCAAGATTTTTTCAAAGTTTTATGGTCTGAATATTTTTATGCTTACAAAAGATCTGACATTATTTAATGTGTTAGAGATTAACAATCCAAATAAAGCTTTTTTTTCTATTTAACTTGGACAATTATTTCAGTGGTTAGGAAAAATATCACAAGAAAATGGAAAAAAACTTTTATTGCCACAATTTGAAGAATTTCTTCTCTCCTTAAAAGAAACTGCTATTAAAGAAATAACTAAGAAGAACAGAATATATCCTAACAAACTCAAAAACAATCCTTGGTTGAAAGTATTTGCCCTCATTGAAACTTTTTCATTATAGTCTTATCTTTTGATAATTAAATCTTTATCCATAACTTGTTTTACTTGAAGATATCTGAATCTCAAGAAATTTATATATAATGTAAATATTTTGTTTTGCTTCTTTTTATCTTTATTGGAAAATTTACTACCATATTCATTTTGGTAAAATGTTTATATTTATTGTAATATATTCTGTAATTCCAACCTAAATGAAATAAATTTAATTTGTATATGGAGATGCCCTTACAGAAAAAAGTAGACTCAAAAACAGGATGCATAAAAATGAAGAAATCCACTGTATACGCAAATCACTGGCAGAGAGAAAAACAAAACTCTCCTCAAATATTTGCAATAACATGAATACGTATAAAACAATAACCCTCTCAAGCTATATTTGAAATGACTATGGCATTCATTTGCAAATGTTGAGCTTGAAATATGTCTTAATAAGTAGTGAAATTCAACAGATTTAGCAGTCCATGTCAGCTAGAAGCATACAGAATTGTGGGTTACTGCAGGCACTTGAGTCTCAAACAATCAAAAACCGCTGTCTTGACTTGTGTGACTGGTACATCATGTGGTGCTGCTCTCACTCGAACATGACTATGAGTTCAGACAAGCAGGTATGAGGAGGGGGTGGCAGGGGGATTTTTGAGTTATGGAGCAGGAGGATGATTTTAGGTTGAGGGAGTGGGAAGTGAGTTTATGGAGTGTCCAGTGAATTTACATTTAGGGATGGGGTAGAGTTTTAGATTTATATGGTGATTGCGGAATTTAGGGTTATAGAGGAAAGGGGGAAGAGTGGAGGTTTAGTTTAAGGGAGTGAGGAGTCAGGTTAGAAACTGGGTGAGAGTTTTGGGGTTAGAGTTTACATTCTGTAACTAAGGGCTGTGTAGTTTTATAGGGACAGGTATGAGGACGCTATGTACAAACCTGGGATTGGGCTAGTGGGAGTATGAGCACTTGTTTTTCAGGAAAAATATATTACAAATAAATAATTAGAAATATGATAAACTCTCTGCTTCTTGATGATGTCTAAATATAAAAATTCTGAGGTTTCACCAACTAAAAGTAAGGATAAAATTTATTTTTTTACAGGAATAACATTTGCCTTACTTTATGGTTGTGCAGTCTGTGAATTTGTTTATTTAGATATGTAAGACAGGGCAAAGCTCACTTAATGGAAAGTTCAGCAGGTGCAGACTCCACAAAATATCTGTCTACTCTCAATATCTGTAATACGTGACTGTATTGTTTAACCAGTTTGTAGTTCAACAGTCTAATATATGACAAGTTGTTATGATTCTAGGAAATTACATTTTTTAAGGATGAAAAAATGAATACATTTTGGGGGGTACACTTTGGGTGGCACAGTTGTACAGTGTGTATGATTCTTAATTCACAGTAAAAAGGTTGTTTGCCTGATTTGATTCTCTGTTGTGGTCCCTTCAGTGCAGAGTCTGCATATCCTTCCTGTGTTCATGTGAGTTGTCTCTGGGTATTCCAGTTTTCTCCCATATCCCATGATAATGCAACAGGTGGACTGGTGAAACTAAATTGTGCGTGTGTGTGTGTGTGTGTGTGTGTGTGTGTGTGTGTGTGTGTGTGTGTGTGTGTGGGTGTGTATGTATGCAAGTGAGAGACAGATACAGAAGAAATACCTGGCAACTTCCTCCTTTCCCCATTTGCTCAGTAAACTGTTCTGTGGTTGATGATGGTTGTTTATAGTATCACTACAGGCATCAAATACCCTCAGCAGCAACATATTGTTAGAAAGAACACCTTCTATTATAAAGAAATGTGGCAGTTTGTGAAGTTTTCTGGAGTTGCTTTTGGCTTAGTGTGTTGCCTTATCACTATAAAAAATGACACATAAAAACTACATTTAGTGCCCAATTATAGAGTGAACATTGCACAGATTAACTGCCTTTCATGCTCAGTAATAGAGTGAAAGTTGCACAGAAGAGCATGGATGAATAATGCAATCTCCCTTCAAATCCAGTTAATAGCATCCATTCTCCATACTTTTATTATAAATTGCTAACACTTTTATTTATCAGTATAGGAACTTTATCAGAATAATTTTTATTTTATTACAAGTACATTTAAATAACTTAGATTCAGTCTCATCACTTATAGTTAAGAAAATCTCTTGTGACATTTCTTGTATGACTCACACCACTGCAAAAACAAATGTCTTACAACCACTAAAAATGTTAGCTACCTTATATTATCTCAGTACTGCAATGGCCTTTTCTTTCAACAAATTACTAATATTAGCTGTTTGACTCAACCCAGGAGTTTCAAAGCGATTAAATCTCACTTTCAATTATGCCAACATAACTTAAAAGGAGGCAGGATCCATACACCTATATTCTCCTTTGTCTTGTATTTTTTATTCTTTTTGACCTCACTGTTAAACAACAATCATCTCCTGGTCAGTCAGCCCTTTCATTCATCATATCCTCTGTGAGTATTAATTGAGAAGGGCCATCATTTAGACAGCCTTTAGGGGTTGTTCAAGTTTTTTTTTGCTGTAAGCCCAGCATCCTCACAGACACCCAGAGAAGAGCCAATGAAGGGGGAAAATAATGGACTGATGTCAGAGGCCTTCCCCTCAGTTCTGCAACTGACATTCACTCCAAGCTTACCTGCCCCTTGCTTGAAGCAACTAGACGCAATGTCCCTGATTTCAAATTGCAAAATCTAGTGGTCCCTTGAGTATGCAGAATTCTCCACAAACCTAGATAAAGGCAAGTAGACCATGCTCCTTCAATCTTCTCCCTCCCTTCCTGGCAACTTGTATGCTGTATCCACTAGATGAACCCTAGTCACATGGGTCACAGTCAGAGATATGAAGGCAGAGTATACGCTCCATGTTTTGACTTACAAGAGTTTCCTTTTCACTTTTTAAATTTTCCTACACCATGTCTGCTGAACATTAACCTGTCCAAGTAGGAAAGAATCCATTTGTCCCTCTGTGGTGGAGAGTTCTTCAGAAGTGCAGATGTTACAGACATCTTGAGGAGCCATCACTTAAACAGCAATGAGGGTTGCTTGCATCCTTGTGACCATTCTGCTATGTCTCTCAATGGTTAGGCAAAAAAAAAAAAAAAAAATGGCTGTGTCATTTATGATGGTCTTTATTCATCACCATGACAACAGGATGGGATTAACTGTATCACTGTAGGGCACATAATGCATTAATCATGCATGTTCTAGCACACCCGCCATGAAGACTACCACACATCAATACTTTGATGACCTAATTGTCACTGCCAGGTCATTTCTTTTGCATTGTCGCTTCACCTCTGAAGTGGCAGATGCATTCAGTGCCTGGCTGTGCCCCACAAACTGCTGCAGGATAGGCATGTCTATCTTTCTGTGCCAGCTGTCAGTTGCCCGAGCCCCTAATCAAACCCAAGTCTTCTGGGTCCTACTCATGGTTTGCCATTTATCTTTGATGGCAAAATAAGACACAATGATTTGTTCATCTGACTTGCACTGTAATTGTCATCTGAATATGAGAAACCTAAACTCTATAGGAGATGGGAATTTAGGTCTTGACTTATTTATTCTTCATTCATTATGAAACCCATTGCCTAACCTGAAGTAAAAGACATTAAATGCTATCATACAGTAGACCTTTCCATACTCCATGTATCTATAGTTTTTCTACTTTTTTTCAGATTGAATTACAATTTTAGAAACAGTTTTAAATCATTTTTATAATGTCATTATGTTAACAGTAAAGTGAGGATTAAATTAAGATATGTTAGTGTTACTGCTTGTTTATGGTTTAGTTAGGTTCTTTTTTGACTGTAACTGTTGCAAATGAGGTCTATTTTGCCAGTAATTCCATTGTCCATTTGGTTGGTTGAGATTTTCTTTTACTTTATTTTAGTTATCTTTCTACTGCCTTATTTAATTCAAAGAATATATCTGTGGTTGGACTCAGGTGTAGGTTGGGGTATGCATGTTTTGTGAAATGCGTGAATTTCCTTTTTTTTTTCTTTGGTTGTAAATGGGTCTCCACTATTGTGAGTCATTATTTGTTTTGGATGGTTGTCAATCTACAGAAGATAGTGAGAAATGTTTGATCTGCAGATTATGAGAAAAATATCTGCATTTTTGTGATTGTGTGACTGATAAAAGTACTTGTATCCCCCCCCCCCCATCCTTTTGAATTTTGCATTATTTTTCTCCCGGGATTCATCCTAACAGTTGTCTCAGTGTTCCACATCCATGCCTGGTCTACCATCCAGTCCAAGCATCCCCCCCAAATTATTACAGAATTTGATGCCAGGGCCAGCATTCTAAGGGCATTTTGGATGGGGGTTGCTGTCTTATCTTCAGCCATATGGGGCTTCTGCTTTAATGGAATCTTGTTTCTTTCCAACATCCAAGCTGTGGCTGGCCTCAGAGACACACAATGGGCAGACAATGTGGCCTGGCCCCACCTCCAACCTTCCACATGATGCTGCCAGTGACAATCTCCCCCATGCTTTTGGCCAAGCACATTGCGGTTGCCTTTCTGACCTCCACCGGGAAGATCCTATTGCTCTGCCTGTTTTGCACACACATCACCTTGCACCCTAGGATGGGCACGTGCATCCTCCCTGTTGCTCTACCAGTCAGCTGAGTCTATAATCAAACTCTGATTAACTGGGCTGTTTTCAGGGCTTTATCTGTCTATGCCACTGGAGTGGCACTATCTTTGCCCTTTTTACATTGTAAACTTTTTATAGCTATCTATATCTGTATATCTGTATATCTATATCTATCTATATATCTCTATACACAGATATAGATATAGATATAGATATAGATATATGTGTGTATAAATATATACATGTGTGTGTGTGTGTGTGTGTGTGTGTGTGTGTGTGTGTGTGTGTGTGTGTGTGTGTATGTGTGTGTAAATATTGCTATGCTTAGGTAGTGTATGTGGATAGTATTCATTTAGTGCCAATTTTTGGATCACATTTGGTCAAGTGCAGAATATGTGTTGTAGAAGAATGGTTAAATTCCTTTTATTGAATTAAGGTAGTGGTACTGGATTGGAAGGGGGTGTGTGTATATGTGTGTGCAGGTGCACATATGTTTTTATTGGATTAAGGTTAGACTTAGTGCTACTTATGTGCGTGTATGTGTGATTGTGTCTGTGTTTGCACACAAACAATTGTTTGTGGGTTAGAGTTAGATTAAGAGTTTCTGAAGAGGATAAGTTTAGTTGTGTGTCTATGTGTGTGTGTGTGTGTGTGTTGTCTATCTGCATGTTTTGTTTAGTTTTAGTGTAAAGGAAAAAGCATTTACACACTGAAAGGCTTGAGTTGGGGCTGGGGAAAGGGCTGGGTTAGGGTTAGTACACATGAGTAAAGTGGTGCAGAGGACACTGCTGAATGAATTCTTAACTGAATGTTAGAGTAAGAAGTTTCTCAATTGCCAGACAAAAATACAGAAGGAGCCAGAAGCAGAAGCTGAACTCTGAGACTGAAATAAATGAAGCAATTCTTCTTAAACTAAGTTTAGAACAAATTGCATGGCATGCAGAACAGAGGCATAATAATAACTACTGTTCAATGTTTTAACAAAGTGATATGAACTACTGAATGGCTGACTACTAAATAAGTGTACCATTGGTTGGTTATCAGAGATTATCCTTTTACATTGCATCAATTATATCTAAAGGTAAGGTTTCTAGATTCAGGGACATAATTGTTCTGCAGTACTCGGCACTCATGAGGTTAGTCATTGAGTATAAAGCCCCTTTTTGTATGTACCTGTCCAGACTGAAAAAAAAGAAAATCAAAGGCTTAAATCATAGAGACTATGCCGATTATCTTAAATCATAGAGACTATGCTGATTATCTTAAATCATGGAGACTATGCAGATTATCTCAAGTCATAGAGACTATGCAGATTATCTCAAATCATAGAGACTATGCAGATTATCTTAAATCATAGAGACTATGCATATTATCTTAAATCATAGAGGCTATGCAGATTATCTTAAATCATAGAGACTATGCAGATTATCTCAAATCATAGAGACTATGCAGATTATCTTAAATCATAGAGACTATGCATATTATCTTAAATCATAGAGGCTATGCAGATTATCTAAAATCATAGAGACTATGCAGATTATCTCAAATCATAGAGACTATGCAGATTATCTCAAGTCATAGAGACTATGCAGATTATCTCAAATCATAGAGACTATGCAGATTATCTTAAATCATAGAGACTATGCATATTATCTTAAATCATAGAGGCTATGCAGATTATCTTAAATTATAGAGACTATGCAGACTATCTCAAATCATAGAGACTATGCAGATTATCGCAAGTCATAGAGACTATGCAGATTATCTCAAATCATAGAGCCTATGCAGATTATCGCAATACCTTGTCTCATTTCCTGCTATCATACATGTTATTGGGAAGTGATCTCTGATTTCTATATTTTGTCAAACATAGTTCCCAATTGCAAGTTCAGTAGTGTCAAGAACAGCAGGTCAGAAAACCTCAATCTTTTTTGCAAAATTGTTAGAAAATGCTGGAGGGATAGGCATGTTTCACAGAGAATACCACTCTTATGAAACCATCTTTCACTGTACATAAAGCAGACTACTTCTCTTACTCTCATCAAATGCAATTTGGATGGATGGGTAACTGCAAATTCACCCCTGGTTTAGCACCACTGGCCTTCATGGATTGGGGAAACATGTAATCATCCCAATACATATCTCTTAGGCCCATTTTTGATTATTTGTATTGCGAACTATAAGGGCTAATAATTATCCATGGGAATACAAGACTAGGTTTCTTAAGATCCTCACAGACCAATAGCTTTCTAAGTACATATGATCCTTCCTGTGTGTAATGTGAAAGAAATTTGTTGGGAAAAATGTTCTTCCTGAACCCAACATATGCTTAAGAATATTAAAGATAATAAAGAAATTACTGAAGCAGGTAGTGAGTGTGGCAAATTCTGGTGAATTTTTCAAACTGCATAAAGTATCTTACTGCATTTTGAATGAAGAATGGCAGTTAATAAAATATCAAGTTAACTGTGATTTGGGGAAAGTTGCGCATATTCCACAGATGTAAAAAAGTTTTGCTAGAAAATGCAAAGTGTATAACTGCAGTCTAACCTATAAGTGAAGTTCTAATGAAGTTAGAAATTCAGTGTTGTGGTGCTAATCTACAAAAGTAAACCTAGTAATGCTTCTCCACTGTACTATTTGCCCTGTGGTTAGCAAATAAATTCTCATGGGGGTGTTCTGGAATATGAAAATGGAATGTGTTTAACAAAAAGGAATACAAGCAAGTAGGAATCCATTACAATGAAAGAAGAGATAATTGCTGACAAAGTAATACAAATAAATGAGGGTCTTTGTGGTGCAAAACAATGAAAAATTAACCGTTAAATATAAAGTTGATAGTTTTAATTGTGCATATAATTAATTAGTTATTTAATTTCATTTAACTGTGAAAGTCCACTTTCAAGAGTTCTTGTGAGAAAAGCACCAAAAAAAAAAAAAAAAATACATTGCTATCATACTAGGCATACATTATGAATAATTTACATAACTTCCATATGATATATACATAAACTTTATCAAAATCCATAAAAGTATATTAAGTACTGAAAAACGTATACATTGACAATAGATATAAATTTCCTATCCATTACAGTGAAACGTTAAGAAGTTAAAAGCAATGCATATAGACTTCAACACAGGACAGGAAGTTATAGTAGGTAAGAATGGGGCTATAAAGTACAGTGAATGTGTGAATATTCTGATGAGGCTAAAAAAAGATAGGAGTTATAGATATAGATGGAAATGTCATCTTGGTTTGTGTGAGGTATTAGCTAATAGGAAGGAATATAACATGTAAGTGTGTGAAGCATTGAGCTATTAGTACAGTGTAAGGGTGCTCAGTTTGGTTACATTAAAAGTGAGCTTGTTGAAAACTATTAATTGTTGCTAGAGCAAAGGTCTAAAACTGAATGCTATTTTTTTTTGGGGGGGGATACATTCACTTTGTCAAAATCTCAAAACATGGAAAAGCTATTAAAAACCTATTTAGTGCAGGGTGAAGCCCCCTACAACCCCTACACTCACTGTCACCCTGTTAATTATATATTACATCTCTGGGATCACATAACCGAGGGAAAATGGCTCAATATTTTGAGTTGTCAACATTTTAATTTTTTTATTTTTTGAGATTTGACCAAATTAATATATTCCAAAAAATAATTTTAACATTCAGTTTTAGACCAATTTGTCTGGCAGCAATTATTAGTTTGCACCAAGCTATCCTGGAAGATAATAGTATAATTGGGAGACTCTACAATCACACTGAGCTGGTCAGTCAAAGGCCTGTAATGTTAGGTTTGAATTATGAAAAGTAGATACCAAAAAGGAACAGTCCCAGCACTGAACATTGATGGAATCCTCTAGCGACTGGCCTTTTTGTGGAGGCATAGTCCAGTGTCTTAACTTCCTGTGTTTGTATTTGTGGGCCAATTAGTTATTCACCAGGTACCATAGAAGTTTAGTCCCAGTTTCCTGAATTTGTTGACAATGCTGAAATGATGAGTGGCGTTGAATGCCTTGGCAAGGTCAAGATAGGAAGTGTGACCCATTTTCCCCTTATCTATACCTTTAGTGACTTTCTCAAAAGACATCCACCATGTTGAGCAGGTATAATCAGCATGTGACAAATCCAAACTGTGTTGGATCCACTGTCTGAAGATTTCCTATATCTTTAAACAGTTCTTTCTTTGGCCTTGCATATGAGACTAGTCAGACTTATAAATCTATATTTACCCAGGTCAGCAAACAGCCTGTCCCTGTGCAGAAGGATGAATATTGCATTCCTCTATTCCCTAGGCACAAAACCAGTTTGAAGGATAAAGGTTGAAAGATTATCTTAGAAGGCCTGATGGGTCATATTTCATAATGTTCAGGAGGCAACCTGGGATATTGTCTAGACCCAATCTTTTTTTTTGCTTTGGAGAGTGCATTGAAGACCTCTTCACTGGGGAGATATGGTCATGGGTATGTCTTAGAAGGTGTTGGGGGCAGGCAAAACTGAAGGTAAGTTTGTCTGCTTGTAGACTTGCTATATCCATCAGCACTGTATATGGACTTCTGTTTACAATTAATTCAGCATGCTGTTGTGTGTTACCTTTGAAATTGCAGACATATCCGAAGAAGAATTTATAGTTGACCTTTGACTGTGAGGGTACCTTAAACTCAGATTTGGCTTTGGAGAATTTGGCAAGACTCCTTAGTTGCTTATTTAGTTTTACAAGGGGTTTATTGCCTTGCTGGGGATTGTACTTCATAGTTTTGACCATAGTTTTCTTCCTTCTGCTTTGCAATCTGTTGATATTGGGATTCCACTATTCTTATTTCAGGTGGGTACAGCTGCTTCAGTGCAGTTGTTTAAATGACAGTATAGGGTTTCTCGAACAATTCCACATAGGGAACTGGTGTTTATCAGTTCTGAGGGCTTGAAATTTTGCTAAGGTATCACTCAGTAGTAGATGGCTTGCTTTGGAATAATTTCTAAATGTACACGGGTCAGATGTGGTGACAGGTTTTAATTTGATATCAAAGAGGGCAGATTAATGATCTAAACTGACAAGTGAGGACATTACACATCGTTGGGTGTAGTGTTTCTCCATATTTCAGAGGATTGGATAAGGATGTTGGTGCCACTAATGGGAGTACAGACTAGCTGTTCTAGATTATTTGTTTTGAAAAAGTCTAGGAATCTCTAGATATTCACACTGGAAGTTATGTATGTTTCACAATTTATAGTTGCAGTGACTGCCAGTCTATGCTATTTTGCCAATTTTTTCTGCCATTTTGTTTTATAGCAACAGGGTAGACAGCGCTTGTATGTTTGTATGCTGCACTACATCGATCTTCTTTAGACTGTCAAAATAGGCTTCATCTGCAGGGGCATGAAGATATGCTTATGCTGCTGTCAGAGTATAGCATTAGTAATGAAAGAGCATAAGAAACAATACTGTTAGACTGAACCCAATTTTCTTATCTTTCCAGCTTCTCAGTGGTACCTTCAGAAGTGAACCCTATCCATTTTTTTAACCCATTAAGTATAAGCATCTTTGATTGTAATATAGTTCCACCACCATCTTGCTTTCACTAAACTTTTTAAGCAAACTGTACATTATATTCCGTCAGTGTTTTTTTGAATCTTACTTAAAATTAATTTCTAATGCAAGTACATGTGTGTGTTATGTGTATGTGTATGCTTGTGTTGTGAGTGACTGTCTGTGAGGGTTAAACTTAACATGCTCTGATTAAATGTATCCACCTTTCTGCATTTTGCTAATCATATAATAATCTTTAAACCTATCACTACTGAATTACATTGTATCCCATACCTTATTCTACATTTTGTAGAATATATTCTCCCACTCTAAACTGTTTGGCTTAATTAGTTATGTATAATGTTGGTTGATGATTTCCTTACTTTTTTATTTAATTTTTCTTCAGTCCAGTGTAGATATTGAAGTTAAAGAGAAGTATTTGACAGCTCCACATTGTCATTGATGAAACAGGACACATTGCAGTGTAAAAACAGAGGTTATGTAATCAATTACAGCAGGAATATCAGAGATGCACAGTAAGTCAGAGCTACTTTTAGTAGCTTTTTTTTAATTCATTTTGTTTGACTTTCTGCTCTGTCAACTAATGCCACTTTGTGAAATTTGCAGAAACTTGGCTGAATACTGCAGACACTGACAGACATGTCAGAATAATGTTTTTCTCAGAAAGAGATTTCTAAAAACTCTTTGAAAGCTATCCTACTCTTTCATGTAAAATGGACATTCAAGCAAGTAATCACACAAGCATACATTTGTCATATTAGATAGTCACTGCTTTTTTGAAAACAGAGTTATATTCAAAATGACATGATATCAAAAAGAACATAGCATCAGACAACCCTTTTATTGCTTCTATGTATTTTTCTTACAATAACATTTCTTTAATGTTTAATTCATCAGTAGACATATAAGGAATAGTTAACACAAATCATTTTTGTCTGGAAATGTAAAACACATTTTACATTGCTACATGTTTGTGTATGTATCATGTAGGGTTTCTTTTATGCATATGTTGTATAATGTCATCTTTTAAATTGTTAGTAAATTAATTGACTTGACTATAATAATTAAGTACCTCAAAGTAGTCCGTAAGTATAACATCCATATTATCATAGCAGATGCAATGCTTGTTTATTCTTATACACCTAATATCAAGGAATAAGTCCAGTCAGTGCAATATCAAATTCATCTTACTTCTATTTAGTTAGAATTACATATTTATGAAGACCGATATACATTTTTAAGTTAATCTGTTCTGCTACTTTATAAGGTACATGATAAAAAAAATGTATAGATGCCTTTTCCGTCTCACACATTTTGTGCAGATCTATGAGTGTGTATCTGTTTTCAAGAAAGAACTCACCCCCCCCATGAACCTGTCTTGGAGTGGTGCGTGTGAAACCTCATACTAAAAATATTAAATGTGACCTGCAGATAATTATAGCTGTACACTAAATACCAGGTAAATGAAATACTATGTTAATAAAAGTACTGTAAGAAGTGTTTACTTTATCTTGTACGTATGATGAAATTGGTAATTCACAACACAAGGCTCCTGTTAGGCATTAATTTGAAAAGTAATGTTGTGTGATACACATTTTAATATGTTTTGCTTTTGTATATTTACATTGCAGTGGTGCTTCATTATGGCATATGGAGAACATTAAAATATGTATTTAAGGCCATTCTGACTGCCTGCAGTTGTTTAAAGTTGTTTGTCGTTCTTCTTTCGGCTTTTCCTGGTTAGGGGTTGCCACAGCGGAACTCTGGTCCGCTAATGATTGGCAGTAGATTTTTATGGTGCCAAGTTGCCAGCCAATTCAAGGCAAATGCGAAGGCAGACCCATTCACGCATGTCTTTCGAGCACCACTCAACCATGGGGAGGACATGTAGACTCCACACAGAAGGCGCTACAGCCAAGAATCGAACAGGAGAACCTCTTGCTGTGAGGCGACAACGCTACCGCTGCACCACTTTGGTATTTTTGAAATGATTGAAAGACTTCCTGTTTTAACTTAGGAGCAGGAAGCTGGAATACTTGCAAATGTTAATTTGAGTCTATATTAGAACACCAAACATTCAAAATGTCGAGTGTTCTAATATCGAACCCTAGCAATCAAAAATAAAAAACATTGAACATTCAGAACAGCGAATTTTTTCCTAGGGAAACATTTGCTGTTCCAAAACACATACACACAACACAAGCACACCAAACAAACAGCAATCCACACACATACACCTAAACTTTTATACCTAACCCTACACTAAACTATACATACACAACTAACTATCCACTTACCTTAACCCAAAGCCTAACCCTAAGGTCCGTCACTATCACACAGTCACCTCACCCGCGTCCTAACCCTAACTCACCTACCCCACCCTAACCCTCACATCCACACAGTCGCACACTTACCTGACCCATGCCCTAACCCTAACTCACCTAACCCGCCCTAACCCACACGTCCACACAATCACACACTTACCTGAATACTGAAGCAACAGAAACAGACAACTGAATTATTTCCCTAGGAAAAAATTCGGTTTTCTGTTTCTTCAATATTTTCAGCGTTCACTGAAAACGGGTCGATATTAGAACACTCGACATTTTGAATGTTCGGCATTCTAATATAGACCCGTTAATTTTACTAGCAGAATACTTGTCCCAGATACATTGCTTTGGCATGAGGTTATTGGGATACCATAGGGAGTAAAAGATCCCCTCCTGTATAACATTGCATTTCTATTGATTGACATGTCAGAATAAATCTTTAGTTCATGCAACCTCAGCTGCAGTTTATCATTTTTATGAAGGCACTTATTCACGTGAGTACCTGCTGTGCACAAACAAACTAGGAAATATCAGATGATATTCTTAGTTAGTGCTTCTTACAGGGGACCGATGCTCTTCACTCTTGGTGGAATTATGTGAAGTGCTTCCTTAGGATGGAACTACCATACTGGATTGTTAGAACATACCTCTAAATCACTTAGCACAGGAATTCTGGCAAAAGCCAAAATACTGGCGAAAAAAGCTCAAAAGCAGAGATGAACTTTAAGTATTACTCTTATAAACTTGGAAAGTTGCTAGAATCAGAAGTTTTGCATTAGAAACTCAAATGTTTCTCATTGCTTAGTGTCTTCAATCCTTAATGATTTGCCAGAAAAACACATTTTTGAGGAACAAGGCAAAAATCAGGATAGCTGGAAAATATGTGTTCCAGTCTCTGTTTTCTTTGTAATTTGACATCAAACATTAACATACCTGCATAGTTTTTCTGTCTTCACTGCGAACATGTCATTTGTTGAATACATTTTTAAAACAGCTAATTCATCTCACACCTTCCACTCAGATGGAATAGTTCTCATCTTCAGTGTACGATAAGGTCCAGCAGCATGCACCATTGGTGTATTAAAACATCATGTTTGTAAAGATCTTATTGTGAGAAGGTCTAATCTGGCCTCCTTATTCCTCTGCAGACTCCAGTCAGTCATCTGACATTGCTGCTTCTTTTTAAAAGTTCTAATGGATTCTCTTTAAGAATTAAGTACTACACTCTTTTCATTCACAAAGTTTCTAGCAGTTTCCTTAATGACTTTGCAACTCATTCACTGAAGTACTACTTCCTTCGGTCCCTGTTTAATCACCTAAACTTCCACCTCTTCTCAATGCCACTTCCTTCCCTTTATTCAATCATCCTCTTCACTCTTCATCCTCTTGCATGATCCCCTTCTTCCCACTATTCTCCCTTGCCTTCTTTCTGCTCTTGAACCCTTATCTCCTCATTGTTTGCCTCCACATTTCTTCTCTCCCCTGCCCTTTCTCCTCTGTCTACCTCTTCCTTTCCTGCTTTACCACTGTGTATATGATATATAGGCATAAGACAGTACAGCTAATCTGTGTATCTTGGATAAACATCCACTGTTTTTTCAAAAAATATTCTGAATATATAACTGTGCGAATACCTTTAACTATAAATGTGTTTTTTATTTGTTTAACCCCAGATTGAATATGAAAATGGTTAAGACATATCACTGCTGTAAACATGCCAATAAATAAATCAAAATAAATAAAAAATAAAAACAATTGTGCAAGAGCAGCTACTTCTCAGACTCTGTAGTCCTGGTGGTACTTTCCTTGTGCATGTTACACATTTGCAGCATATTCATTTATAACAGACATTTGTAGTCCTACTTTATAAACTGTCATTAGGTTATATGATACAGCAGGTATCATTATAATGTATTAGCAAAAGGAGACATTTTACCTATTTTATCTGTCCATTGAAGTGTGTGTAATACCAAGCTTATTCACCCTACCCCCAGCAAGTTTGCCCAGCCCCTTAGTGCTGTCTCTTGTCCTCTTGAATGCCCCCAGAGATTTATACCCCATCACTCAATCAGGTAACCTGTTCCAAATGTCTACAATATATTCAAGCTCAAGTTGAAGTGACTACCTTTGGGCTGTATCTTATGGCCCCCTCCTCTGTCGTCCATCCATTCTTCAGCTCCATATTTTGATATTGTTCATTTTACACTGTATGTATCCATATCATCTCCCTCTTTGTCTTTCTCTCTCTGTCCTAGTTTTTCAGTGATTGTAAGTCCAGTGACTTCAAGTTGCTTTTCATACTCATTTCCCTCAACCTTCTTGATGATTTTATAGCATTTCTCTGGATGATTTCCATCTGGTTCACTTTTTTCCTCACAGAATTTCCATAACTACAAGCCATACTTCATACAAGGTCTCACAAATGTCTTTGTCTTTTGGATTTTCCTGGTTAGGGGTCGCCACAGTAGATCACTGGTCTGCAGATTGATTGGCAGTGGAGATTTTACAGTGTCAAGTTGCCAGCCTGGTACTCAACTTTCACAGAAAGCACATGCACCTACCTGCATGCCTTTAACACTCACTTGACCACAGGAAGGACATGCAGACTCTGCACAGAAGGGACTCCAGCTGAGAATCAAACCGGAGAACCTCTTGCTGTGAGGTGACAACACTAACCGCTGCATCACCATGGCCGACATATGAGGGTTCACGAATATAGATCAAAATGGTGGTATAATTTCACTATCCTAGCCATGTATGTTTCTCATTATACAGCCTAGGGCTTTGGTATCAATTCCTTAAGCCTTCTCTGCTTGTGATAATGTTTCAAGTATAGTGAAAGGATTTTTTCCTGCTACTGACTAGCCACTATATCTCTTCCTCAGTGCCTCCTGTCTTGTGTATGTCTTTGGAGTGCTTTGTCCAGATGACAGCACTTTGCAGTAATTTGCATTAAACTTCATGTGCGACCTCCCAGCCCATTAACAGAACACTTTAAGGCCTCTTTTCAGGTTTTCTCCCATTAAACTATGCCTATGATCTGTATATTCTCTGAAAAGCATGCCTAGTCTATTACATATTGAAAAAGATGAGCCCAAACATTGACCCTTGTGCCCCATGTGTCTCTGAATTGCTCCCTTCTGTTGCTCTTTACAGCTTCTTTAACCATTTCCAAAACCTATGTCTAAGTTTTTGCTAATGTTCTAGCTCTCACAGCCTACTAAATGGGGATTCATAAGATTAAAAGAAGGATTCAATGATAACCAGGCAGGCCATTTGCACTTGTGCTCCTTAAACATCTTGCATAGAGCATAGATGGTCAACACTCAATACTGAATTCAAACCATTTGAGCTGCTTAAGTTATTGCATTTTAGAAAGGTCTAATATCATTTTCTTAGGGTCTTCTCCCTAATTTTTTCTTCTACTACAAATAGAGATGACTGATTTGGAGTTGTTTGGACTGGTCCTGCTACCCCATTGTCTACAAATGGAGATGACTAATTTTGTTTTCAACTATCTGGTACTTCTTCAGTGGCCAGAAGTAAGACATGTCTAGTAACTTTAGCCAGGTTATGTCCTAGATTTTAGAATTCTGGTATCCAAATTGGACCCTCTGCTTTGTACTGTTGTAAACTAGGTTCTTTTATTTTTATTAACATTTGTTGACCGGGTTGGTCCTGCTGGGCTTGTGGCCCATTTTCAGAGGAGACCCAAGGAGAAAAGCTCCAATCAAAAAGGTGATATACAATTAAAAAACAGAATACACCATTTCACAAATCACTGTATTTAAATCAATAAATAGAAATATCAAGAATAATTTTGCATGTTGATCAATACACTAATGTAACACACAGTGTGTGCTGTAATTGGTAGAAAGCAGGCACAATAGGTTGCATAGGAGAGCACACAATAATGTGTACACAAACTAGTAAAATTTTACAAGAGAGTTTTTTGAGCAGTCATTCACATTTGAGGGAAAAAAACAGTAAGAGACACCTTACGATAATTGGACATAAAAATGATTATGCATGTTGATCAATATATCAAAGTAACACACAGAGTGTGCTATAGTTAGTAGAGAGTAGGCTCAATAATTCAACAAATAGAGCACACAGTAATGTTATATACATAGACGTGTATTTTTAAAATAGATTTCTGTGCAATCATTCATACTAGAGGGAGAAGCAGTAAGAGACATCCTAGAAGGAGTGGTGCAGGAAATGTGGTGCAGAAGTAGGGGGAGAGAGGCATCTAGGAGGGTGATAGAGGACTTATGTTGGGTCATAGCAGGGACAGGTCTTGGAGTTATGAAGGTGAGTCTTTTGTTCATTTTTAAAGTGTAGGGAGTGGGTTATGGAGCGGGTGTGAAGGGGAAGCTTGTTCCAAGCCTGAGCAACAGAGTGTTTGTAAAGTAGTTTGCCTACAGTTTTTTTTTGGTTGGTAGATATCTAGTAGGTTCTGGTTAGAGGTACAGAGGGGCCGAGTTGGGGTATAGGGGGAGATCAAGGAAGCAAGAGATGGGCAGAGTAAAGGTTTGTAAAGGATAGAGTGTAGCATTAAAAACTGAGATAGCTGCAGTTGTTGGGGAAGTTCAAGCCATTGGAGAGAGTTTAGTGAAATACAGTGATGTGCATTGTAAAGGGAGTTAGTTATACATTTAGCTATTTTGTGGTATGTTTGTTGGAGTTTTGTTTAGTGTTGTGACCTGAATATTGGTGAGAACTGGGGTGGCATATAGGAGGGAGGGGAGGAGGAGTGCTTGTGCTAGGGTGAGTCTAGAGTTGGAGGTTAGAAATTTTTTGTTCCGATGTAGTAGGTCCAGTTTCTGATGTGTTTTCTTTATACATTGAAGTATGTGGAGGTTGAATTGAAGTTTGTCATCAATGATGACCCCAAGGAGTTTAGTGTGGGTGTCGGGTTGGATGATAGTGTTGTTAGAGGATTGGATAGAAAAGGTGGTTTTGTGCTGAGAGAGGGAACGGGGGAGGAAAAGTATGAGCTTAGTCTTTTTTGGGTTAAGGATGAGTTGATTGTCTGATAGCCATTTTTCAGTGGATAGTAGGGCTTGTTGAGTGAGGGTATGTAGCTCAGAGATACAGTTAGAGATAGAGATGAGTGTAGAGTCATCTCTATATTGAATGAGGGTAGATTCTCTGCAAGATGTGAACATTTCTGTGGTGAAGATATTAAACAGAAGGGGGCCCAAGATGGAGCCTTGAGGCACTCCAGTTGGAACAGAGAGGAAAGGAGAGGAGGAAGAAAGCCATTTGACGGATTGCTGCCTACTGGATAGGTAGCTAGAGAACCAAGCTAGGGAGGTGGGAGATAGGTTGAGTTTGGCAAGCTTAGTGAGCAATAAAGGATGTGAGACTGTATCAAAAGCTTTGGAAAGGTCGAGGAAGAGACAGGATGTGAGTTTGTTGTTATCAAGAATCTCTGCGATAGTCTGGGTGAAAGAGAGTAGAGCAGAGCAGTAGTTGTGCTGTGGTTAGGGCGAAAACTGTGTTGTGTGGGAGTGAGTAGGCTGTGCTGGAGAAGGTGATTTAGGAGCTGAGTATGGATACATTTCTCTAAGATTTTGGAGAGGGGGGAAGAATGGCAATTGGTAGTTAGCAGGGTCTGTAGAATTCCCACCTTTATGTAGGGGAATAGTAAAGAAGGATTTCCATAAGGTAGGCATGGTGGATTCAAGGATAGATCTGTTAATTAGTATAGATACAGGGTAGGAAATAGAATCAGCAGCAAGTTTGAGGAAGGAAGGAGGTTGGTTATCAGTGGATGGGGAGTGGTGTTTGTGCTTAAGGAGGAGTGATCTGATGTAAGAAGTGGAAATGGGGTGAAAAGAAAAAGAGTTGTGTTAGGGGGGGTTTGGAGGAGAAGGTACTGAAGTAGAGTTAGAATTAGAGGGTAGGAGATTCTGTATGGAGTTAATGAAGTGTTGATTTAAGAGGGTAGCAGTTTCCAGAGGGGATGTGTTTGGGTAGGGGGAGGGGTTGGAAGGACTTCCTGGAGACATAAATCTTGTTCAGGGTAGACCAGAATTTATGAGGGTTGGATTTATTGTTGAGTTGAGCTGAGCTATAGTAGGACTTTTTGTCATTTGTAGTTTGTTTTTTTGTTAGGTTTCTTAGTTGTCTAAATTTGAGTAGTAGGGGAAGTTGTTTTGTATTGGCCCAGGCCTTCATTGCACTGTCACTTTGTTGCATAAGGGACCTAGTTGCCCTGGAAAGCCATGGAGCATGGTTCAATTTTAATCTGATCTTTCTAGAGGGTGCTAGAGAGTTCAAAGTATTAAGGAAGATGTTATTAAATGTACTTACAGCATCGCTGAGTGGGAGTTTTCTAAGTATGGATCAGTCTATGTTAGAAAGAGAAGAATTAGCTAAAATAATGGAAAAGTGCATCCACAGACAGTTACTAGACCACCTACTTCAGAACAATTTACTGGCCAAATCTCAACATGGCTTCAGGCCTTTCCACAGTACAACAACTGCATTCCTATCCTTCACTGACAGCATCAATAAAAACTGTAATGGGGGCATGGCTAGGATGCTGACCTGATAGCTGCACTTCATTTCAGCTCTCTTACCTCAATACAATTCCTGACAGGAATTTTACAAAATAATATTTAATTTGAAGAAATATTTATTACTAACTTATTTCTAATACCTATGAGCATCTATAAGAAAAATTTTATTGTCAGAACTTGAATAATTCCTGTCAAATTAATTACTGAAAAATCAGCACCAGTATCAGCTTTACAGCATGAGTCATCTAAGGAATACAGCACAAGGCTCTTCTCTCAAAAAAGACCTGCAATCTCTCATTACAAATATACAGGAACTTACAATAAAAATCGACAAGATGGACAATAAAATAGATACCTTTAAAGAAAAGTGCTCACAACAACTGGAACAGCTTCAAGAAATGTTTACACAGCAGAAAGGACAGATATCACTTATTGAACAGTCAT
The DNA here is from genome assembly GCF_019279795.1 of Protopterus annectens. Classification (NCBI taxonomy): domain Eukaryota; kingdom Metazoa; phylum Chordata; order Ceratodontiformes; family Protopteridae; genus Protopterus; species Protopterus annectens. The sequence goes on from NC_056742.1 coordinate 158,534,776, forward strand.
TAAGTGACATTGACACTAGAGTCCAAATAGAACAACAACAGACTGAATTCTTACTTCAACAGAACACATATTTACTAGAAAAGCTTGATGATATGGAAAATCGAACAAGAAGAAATAATATTAGAATATATGGTCTACCAGAAAAATCTGAAGGGGACAATATGATAAAGTTTCTTACCACCTGGATACCAGATGTAACAAAAATACCTGAAGCTCTTCCATATGGTATAGAACGTGCGCATAGATCACTAGCAGCTTCTGGAAATATTTCTTCTCCAAGTAAGAACAAGCCGAGATCTATAATTGTGAGACTTTTTTCTACACAAGATAAAGATCTTATATTAAGAAATGCTTGGGCAAATTCTCCCATCAAATACAATGATTCATTAATAAGATTTGACAATGATTATTCTACAAAGGTGGTTTCAAAAAGAAAATAATTTCTACCAATAATAAAAACCTTGAAGAAAAAGCAATTGAAAGTCCATCTTTTATTCCCAACAAGACTGAGAGTTTTTCCACCAAATGGAATAAAAATCTTTGAAACAGTAGATTCAGCAATAAAATACCTTACCAACAACAACATCCTAACACATGAAGAATCTATGGACTGGACAATAAGTACACCGAAAAGAAATGCTGAAGTAAATAATTGGAAAACTGTTGAGCAAAAGAAAAAAAAAACTAAAGGACAAATAATATTACATTTTATTCTGTAAAAATCTAAATAATAATACTAACAACAAAAGAAAAGTTCTTATTGTCTTCAAGTTACACCGAAACAGGTACTGTTTTCAATTATACTTTAAATGTCAAAATTAGCATAAATTTAAATACATTTATCTCAAATCACATCAATATAGTAAGCATAACTTAAACATTACTCTTCTTCTTCTTCTTTTAGCTTTTCCCAGTTAGGGGTCGCCACAGCGGATCACCTTGTCCGCTCATGATTGGCAGTGGAGTTTTACGGTGTCGTGTTGCCAGCCCGGCGCCCAACCTTCCACAGAAGGCACACACACACACACACACACACACACACACACACACACACACACACACACACACACACACACACACTCTCACACCTAGGACCAATTTAGAGTGTCCAATCCACCTGCAGCATGTCTTTGGGATGTGGGAGGAAACCGGAGCACCCGGAGGAAACCCACGCGACCACAGGGAGGACATGCAGACTCCGCACAGAAGGCATCCCAGCCAAGGATCGAACCAGAGAACCTCTTGCTGTGAGGTGGTAATGCTAACCACTGCACCACTGTGGCCGCCCAACTTAAACATTACTCTATTTTTCATTATTATCCATCTATTATTTTCATATTCTTAATCAGAGTAATCAGCGCATAATAATGTTCTCAAATATTTATTTATTTATTTATTTGTATATTTATTTATTTATTTATTTTCTCTCTGTGTTTTGTTGTTTTTTCTTTTTCTTTTCTTTTTATAAAGTCTTCATTAACTTATAATACTTTATTTTTACTTTAATCAGTATATGGTTATATTGCTTAATAGGTATAGTAATGGCTGCTATATAACTTATTATCAGTTACATCCCTGATGGCATTACTTTTTATAAGTTAAAAGTGTCCCTGTTTGGATAAACGCTAATGCTGGGCGGAAATGTGTTGCTTTTGAAATGAAGTATTTCAGTTTAGATGTATTATAAGACTACTTTAAATAATCTTAAAAGATGTTCTGCCTTTGACCCATATGTACATATTGATATAGTATAGTGAAAAAATATGTTTTAAGTGATATTTTGAGGCTATAAGTTAGGTGTGTTGTGGCTCTGGACATCCGGAGTTGAAAGATGCTTGTAACTAGCTTAGATATCCTGTTGTCTTTTCTTTTGTAGAGAAATAAGGCATAGCATGTTTAAAATGCAAAGTTTGATAGTTGTGAACACTACTCCGCAAACTAGAGTGCTCGCGTGCACACTACATGAGTTTGTCATGAAGTAAGAGAAGGGAAAATAAAAAAGAAAAAATACATACCTTTTCCCACTTGGTTCTCGAGACAATTTAACAGCCACAAACATCACTAGAAACTCGAGTTACTTATTGCTTGTCGCATTTACTTCTGTACGCCATCCCCTGACTCTTTCTAATTGCCAATGACCTAATAACAAAAATTGACAAAGTCAAAATTATAAATTGTCCCTTATCTGATCATAATGCCATAGTCTTTGAGATAGAGCTTACACCATTTTATTCAAATCCCATTACTAGGATACCTTCCTATATCACAAAAGTGACAGATTTCAAAGAATTTTATGAAGTAACAATCAAAAACTTTCTAGAAATAAATTACACAGAAGATATTTCAGAAATATATGTCTGGGATTCATTAAAAGCAGTTACATATGGGAAAATATTATCCTGGTACATAAATAAAAGGAAGTTATGGAATAAAGATATGCTAGACTTACAAAACAAAGCAGATAAATTGAAACTGGAAATACAAAAGGGTAATACTACTCAAGTTCCAGAACGTACACAAATCAATAATAAGTATACAGAATTGTTACATCATAAGATTAGGATTAACTTAGAAAAGATAAAAATAAACTCATACTCTACTAATTCAGCACACCTGAGACACTTAACTAATAGAACAAAAAAAAATTAAATCTAAGCAAATAAAAGAAATATTTATTCCTAATACTAACAAAAGAGTTACGGAACTAAATGATATTTTAGAAGCATTCAGACTCCAATTTAACATTGATAATTCCATAAACACTCAAGATACACCTACTAAGGATATAAAAAAATACTTAGAAAACAATATTCATATTAAATTAACACAAGAACAGATAGACATTATAAGAAAACCAATTAATATGACAGAATTAAAATCACAAATTAAAAAGCTCAAGACAAATAAAGCACCTGGCCCAGACAATATGCTACCAGAAATGTATAAATTAATACCCAATCAAGCCATATCCTTATTATTAAAAGTATATCATATAGCCAAGAAAGAATTTGATTATACCACCCTCTTGGAAATATTCATTGATATTTCCAATTACCAAACCAGATAAAGATGAGAAGCAGTGTTCCTCATATAGGCCAATATCATTACTCAATATAGACTATAAGATGTTTATGCCTATATACGCGGATAGGATCAAACACTTTCTTCCTTTCTTAATTCACAAAGATCAAACAGGTTTTATTAAAGGAAGAAATACTTCAGATAATATTAAAAGAATACTAACATTAATAGACAATAGCAAACATAAAGTCCTAGATTTAAATGTAATCTCATTAGATATTAATAAAGCTTTTGATTCGGTTAACTGGAACTTTCTTTCACTAGTTTTAAAAGAATATAACTTTCCTTCTAATGTTAATAATCTTATCCAAATACTATATGAAAAATCTACTGCATATGTTAAACTATTGCATAGATCAGGCCCTATAACAATCAAAAAGGGAACTAAACAAGGTTGCTCTTTATCACCATTGTTATTTGCATTACTCATAGAACCCTTTGCAAATCAAATCAGATCAAACAATAACATAAAGGGCATTTGTATTAATAAAATGTTAAACCTTAAAATCCAACTCTTTGCTGATGACATACTATTAACTCTCTCAGATGCAAATGAGTCTTTGAATGCTCTATTTAACTCCATGAATAAATTTCAAAATATTTCAGGCTTAAAATTTAATGAAAACAAAACTAAAATTATGCCCTGTAATTGTAAAAAAAAAAAATATAAACAAAAAGTTTTCCAAATATATAGTAACAGAAAGTAAATTATTATATCTGGGAATAAATCTACTCAGTGAATTAACAGATTCTCTAATATTTAACTATAATAAAATACTAGACAAAATAGAACAAACAATTGGTTACTGGAATAAATATATCTTTACAACAGCAGATAGATTATATCTTATTAAAATAATATTCCCAAAATATTATACTTAATACAAAATTTTTCATTGCCACCTCCCAAATATATTATTCAAAGATACAATAAACTAATTTTAAATTTTCTATGGTTTCCGAATAAACCCCGTATAGCCTTAAATAAACATTTACCAGATTGGGAAGACAGTGGAATTAATTTACCGGATATTGATTTATATATTACCTCATCTGTTATTAAAAACATAACGCTATGGTTAAATAATTCATACACACCTATATGGAAACAAACCCATGAGCAGATTTACATAGAAATCAATTATAATCACATACAAGACAACTTAACAGTAATATCATCACCCCTTATATGGATGTTAAAAGATTATTTTTTAGGGAAAAGGAATAATATTAATAAATTACCATCAAACTATATAAGCTCTACACTTTCAGTGTTCAAAACATATATAAACAAAATACCAAATATTAATTCTTGGATTTTTCTTATTTTACCCATAGCTTTTACACCAAATATTCTAGATACATACCAAATATCTACAATAAATATACTTAAAGAAGAAACATTACTCTTTTGGCATCAACTTATAGAGAAAGGGAAAATTCTAACAAATGAACAGATAATTTATAACTATAATATAAATAAAGACAATTGGTTGTTTTTACAAAATCTAAGGCATTTTCTTATAAATAAAATAGAACAAATGCAACTTTCAGAGTTAGACATGAAGCTCCAAAACTCATTGAATACCTTATTCTTATCACAAAACAGCCTTATCAGGGTACAGGTTATTTGTCTAATATCTATAAAATTGTTAAAAAAACAAAAAACTATCATGAAAAATCATACTGGGATTATTATACTTTAATAAACAACCATCCTCCAATTGAAGAAGAAAAAAGTAATATTCTAAAATCTTCCAAATTTTCTACATTATCAAAATACTGGCAATTATTCACTTGGAGATATCTACACAGAAGTTTCTATACACCACATAGGTTAGCCAAAATGTATTCTATTGAAGATCAATGTTGGAGATGCCATACCAAGATAAAAGCAGATTGGCAGCATGTTTTTTATGAATTTATATGTCTAAATATGTACTGGAAATCCATTAACTATTTTCTTCAGACTGTTTATAATGATAATTTTCAATTAACAAAGTCTTTAATTTTATTCAACTCTCCTATTCCAAACTGTGTACCAAAAAAGACACTAAAATCCTACGGTCACTATTGGCAATTTCACGTAAAATCATAACTATACACTGGAAAAATGAGACTTCTCCTACGTTCAAGGAATTTGAGAATTTAACAACAACAGTTGCTCACATGGAAATATTAACAGTAAAGAACAGAACTAAAAGATCTACTTCTTACTATTACTCTTGGATAAAAGTACTGGAAATACTCGAAAAGTTCGAAGAAGATATATCATCTTATGTTTCTAACTTTATATAATATAGAATTTCAATGTTATTTGCATAGACACCAATGTAAATAGTTATATAATGGTTTGAAGTTAGTAATGTTTTAGAATTGTAACTATGTTATTTGTCTTTATTTCATGTAATGTTTCTTAAGACATCTTATTTGAAATAATAAAAAATATATAGTAAAAAAAAATAAAAAACGTAATAACAATCTTCACTCTTCAGCACTTTTCATCGACCTTTCAAAAGCATTCGACATGGTCAACCACCACTTACTTCTCAATATTCTAAAATCCTTCTCTCTGGACACAAAGACTATAAATTGGTTCCAGTCCTATCTTGATAATAGACAGCAGGCAGTGCTATGGGACAAGAACCTCTCATCCCATCTCCCAGTTACCCTAGGTGTTCCTCAGGGCTCTATATTGGGCCCCCTCCTTTTCCTCAATACTTATCAATGACCTCAACCTAGCTATTCCTTTAACTAACTGTGTACAATATGCAGATGATTCAACAATAATCTGCTCAGCTAAATCTCAATCACAACTACAGACTCTTAACTCAGACAATGTTCAATAAAACAGAAAACTGGTTTCTACAACGCTGCCTCCTATTGAACCCCCCAAAAACCAAACTCCTCTTCTTCACTCCTACCCGTAAATCACTCCCAATGAACTTTTCAGTCTTATTCAATAATGGTAAACTCATATCTCCCGATCCAACAACTAAACTTCTAGAGGTAACCATTGATAACAACCTGAACTTTGAAACCCATATCAACAATACCATAAAAACTGTCAACAGGAAACTATGCTCCCTCTATAGGATAAAACCCATTCTCTCCCCACTAGCCAGAACCACTATTGCCTATTTCCACCTTATCTCCACACTTCTTTATGCTTCTTTCATATATACTAACTTATCAAAAAATAGCCTTTGCAAGCTAGCCAACACTTACAATAGCATTGCCAGATTTGCTACTGCTTCCTCCTTTAGGACCCATCACTGCCATAATCTGAAACAATTCGGCTGGTTAGAGCTTCTGAATCAGATTCACTTTAAACAACTCACCATTGTGCACAAAACCCTTTTTCAACCTAACCATACCCCAATACTTGCAACTGCACAATTACATATAGTTTTGTTCCTGACAATATTAAATTAATAGTGGGTAGCGTTTACATATTCTATGTTGTACGCCCCAATTATCAATAGTTTAAATGGACAGGATAATACAACTTTATATGCACTGTAAAATGGAAAGGTGCTACATTCTCCTATGCAAAATACAGGATGTTCAGAAATGCTAAAGGAAGATCTGTAAATGCAGTCTGTTCTCAGTGTAATTACAAAGAAGACCTGTAAACCAAGATAAAAGTACCAAGGTATGAAATATCTGTTAGGACCAAGAGGAGCTGTCACAGTTGAAGATATATTGAATGACGAACGCAAACTTATAAAGATGCATGCCATTCACAGTCATCTTACAAAAACACAAACTCTACAAAAATTTTAGTGAGTCAATACCGTTTCTTAGAATTAATTTGTTTTATCCAAAACTATTTTTTAAAAATAATACAGGGTTAACGATGGATTTTGAGTTTGAAATGAGTTTAGTTTGACAAATAAGAAGCACTTTGGAACCTGATTTAGGAAGTACTTTAGAAAACATGTTAGATTCTGAGTGTAGTTCGTGTGAAACAACACAGGGAATTTTAAACCAGAGTTTAAAAGCACCTATCGTATGCCTGCTCCAGTGGTGTAGAGGGATACATTTAATACTATGGCCTACATAAGCCCAACTTCAGTTTGTGGCTTGAGACTTGATGACACAGGCCATGCCCATCCTGAGATGGAGGGATGGTGGTTATGACTGGCTCATGCCAATGGTATTCTAATATAGTCTTCATTTGAGGGTGAAGCTTTTTGTGGGGGAGTAGGGAGCTGGTGCATGAATGATGTGAGCATTACTCCTCAATCTGATGGTGGTAGCAGTTGTAAGCACATTTGTAGACAGAAGCATACATGTTCAGAAAAAAGGGCATAGGTAGTTATGCTCATGTCACCATCAGGGGAAGAATTAGGTTATTCATTACAAAGTGCCCTCATAGCTGAGATGCCAACATGGGCATAATCAACCCAGTGCCTACCATTATGATAGCACCCAGACAGCTGCTGCATCCACCACCCCTAGATGCGATGACTCCCTCTGATGGTGAATGAATGGGTACCCAGAGGGGAGAGCTCAGTACTTGGCAGACAGAAGGAAACAAGGTACTTAATAAAAAGCACCTTCTATCACAAATCTGCCTTTGGATCATCGCTGTGAAACACCATATACTGCTCACTTACCTAAAGTAGATCTCAGGATTCATTTGACAGTTTAAGTCAAAATGATACAGTCAGGTTGAGGAAGATAAAGTGTAGACCATTGTGAGATAAAGTTCTATGTGTTTTGTTGTCATTAAGCTCAGTGAAATAATCTAATCTGGCTGCCAGCTTCCAAAGTTTAACGAGATTTCTTTATTAGGTCATCCATTAGTCCTCTTACTTCTTTGAAAAGTAAATGTTGCAGTTTCTTCTCTCCCTTTTCTGATGGTTATTGAGATTTCTGCATTACAGGACCAGTCAATTATTATTAGTCAACATTCGGATGGTTTTGGCATAATGATTAGGGTGTTCACCTCTTAAAAAAAGGTAAAAGGTTTGATTTTGACTTCTGGCTATTGACTAGGCTTTAAATGACCCTTCAGGGATGTTAGCCTAGTGTTCACCTATGAAAGAGTTAATTTGACCCATTCTTATATATGACAGTGTTATTTGTCATGCAGGGTCCAGTATCTATGTAATATATGTCATTAAGTTGTACATTTAAAGCCATGTGTAAAATATACAACAAATGTACTAAGATGTGTCCACAGTTTTTTATGGTAGCTCATTTTCCCACTTCTAATGATTACCATTCACAATAAACATATCTTATAATTACTGGCTGTAGAGACTCTGCTAAGGAAAACATATTAAGGCTGCAACAATTTGAGAGAAAATTGTCACTGGTCATTCTATCTCTGCCCATAACTGATTTCATGGGAAATTTAGAAGGTACTGTGAGGCAAACAAATAGAACATGTATAATTTGCAATATTCAGAATTTTCAAACAAGTTTACGAAAGTTAATAATGCTTTGAAAGTTTATTATTTAAATATTGGAAGCGTAACTAAGAAGAGAGATGAGATCACATGTTTAGTTTATACAAATCACCATGAAATGGCATTCACCTGACATTGTTTTGTTGCTCGCCTCGTATAAGTATGACAGTAGCACGCCAATGTTGTAATGTTTGAACTGGCAAAGGGACCTCATAAGAGATCATATCTATTTAACTTCCATGAGGTAATGGTCCAAAAGACTACTTTTTAAATACTTATAAATATTTCAGAGGTGGCTTATTCCTTAATTTTCCAGCTGTATAGGTAAAAAAGGCGGTACCACTTAGGCTTATTTTTGAATTAATAATCACTAGCATGTTGTTGTTGCTTCTAGTCAAATATCGATTCATTCCAATCAAGATGCATAAGGTTGCTGCTAATTATGCATTATGCAAACATTAATATACCCAAATTAAGTCCCCTCACTATAAATAAGAGTGGACTGAATACACATTTGACATTTTAAGTCAAACTTCACATTTTAAATTTAAAGTGCCAGTGATATCTTTAGTAAAGTATCCTTTTACATTTTCTATCTCTTTGGTATCACCGAGACTGTAACTACAAAAAATAAAATCTGTACTGAAGTGTAAGTCTAATGAGACTTCTATGTAAAATTATCAGTACTGAACTACATCTAGAAGCAATGCATCCTAATGGCATCTGAAATATTCCATAACATTTTTTTACATGTGACTGAGTATTAATGACAAAGCTAATATCACAAGTTATAAGAATCCCCAAATAATTATATTTTGTACATGTGAAGACCAATGTATTATTTATAAGATGCAAATGTTCTATATTTTCCTTTCCTAAGTGAACAAACATTTCCTATTACATTTCATATTTTTATCTTCTCATTTTATTATTTCATCAGCATAATTTTGGAATTCTTACTGATCTTTCAGAGTTGTAAGTAAGCTTGCAATTTTAAAATAATCTATAAACATAGACACTCACCACTTGTGAAGTCTGCGTATTGGACATAAATGCATAGAATAAATATGGCTTAAAAATTGACCCCAGACACACTCCATTAACATTGATCCAGTTTGACATAACCTATGTGCACTTCAGCTGTTTTCTCATGTAACCAGTCCTGTATTCATCTAATCAAGTAATGGTTCCAATTGTTTTCTTCTAGTGCCTTAACAATTGAAAAGTGAGATACAGAGCTGAATGGCTTTTCTAGATCAAGGTTCATAATGACCAATAAAATATTGTTGTGTCCATCTCTCATTATAATGATGTAAAAAGATGTTACGTTTATTTCACAAAATTTACCACTGGAGTATATGTTCTAGAAATGTCAGTGTTTTCATTGTTCTCCTGGAGGTTTATACATTTAACAGTACCAATAATACTCATTAGACATATCTGAAAATAATTATCAGATAACTGAGATCTGCCTCCCTTATGTAATGGTATCATACGTGCACATTTCCAGTGGATAGCAGTTTCTGGAATAAAGATGTTAATAATGCTGTTAGTGAAACATTTGTTTTATTAAAAAAGTAACATTCATATTGTCAGGGTCCCTCTGTAGAATCATTTTTATTTTTCTTCATTGCTTCAACAACCCATTCAGCATATATGGTAAGCCACTTTACCTAAGACAGTTTTTTTTATTATTTGGTAGTTGCTTTAAGGGCTTGTTATAACCCACATTGAATTTCTTAGTACATTCATTAGATATGTCCTTGGTATCAGTTAATAACCCATTCCCAGTTCTTAACACAAAGTTGTTTCTTTCCTCACCTTTGGTTTCTGACATGTTTGAAAAAAAGATTTCTTACTATTAGTCAAAAAATTAGTGGCTAGTATTCATATTTACTTTTTGTATGCCTTATCTCTCGTCTATATTTTGTTGCACTTTTCTTATGTATTACAAAGTTTTTTGAGTTTGGCTATCTTTCCAAGTTTTTCTCTCTTCAACTTTATCCTTTGCAGTTTTACTAATTTTTTTTCCACCATGAATTACTGTTATTATTTCCATGACCGTCTTAATATTTTTGAAGGGGTATAATTATTTATGGACTCATTCAGCTTATTATAGAAGGCATTCCATCCTTCATTAATGCTGTGTTCTTCTATATCAGCCTGCCAGTTCATTATCATTAATATTGTATTTATTGCTTTGTAATCATCATAAAAAAGAAAAACACTTCTGCAATTATTATATTACCACATAATGCATTTCCTTTGGTGATAACTTTATATTGTACCAAGTTATGGTCTGAATTACCATTCAGTGGCAAAGTGTTAAGATTTACAACCTTTGATTTTGGTGAAGCTAACATATCATCAAATATTGTTTCATTTCTAGTTGGATTAAGTACATGCTGGGTTAAGTCATAGTGAATAATGAAGGTTAATGCCATTTCTGCATATGGAGCATTGAAATCCCTAGCCAAAGCAGTGTTATTACTTATTCCACATTACTCATCAACTTCTGTAAAGTGTATTTGCTTTTCCAAGACTGAGCGAAGGACTTTTCCAAAAGTTCCAACAAGAGACATCTCAGAAATAACTTCAGATTTCTTGCTGTTTTGCATTTCTACTCCATTATGTATAATATTAACAGAATCAGAAACAGCACCACCACCCTTGTGGAATCATTGAAATTCTTTCAGTTTTAATAGAGGTTTGGAATCATTAAACCAATTTTCTGTGATTATGAGACTGTTATAATTTGTACCTTTCACAATTAATTTCATATCATCATATTATTCAGACTCCTAATGTTGCAAAGCAAACATTTTAGTTTTAAACAGCTAATAGCCTTTTTATAACCTGATCAATACCATTAAAGAAATATTAATCATTTTCCTGCTTGTGTCCAATACTTTTGAAGTCACAGCTACCTCTAGCAAAGTAGATCTAATCACTCTGTGAGTATTCCCAATGAAAAATATGTTAATGCACTGCCTGTACAGTCTACTGACTTACTAAACTATTGATGGAGCTGGCTAGTTTTAATAAATGGTTACCCAAGTCTTGGTGCTGGTCTAATAATCACAAAGGATAGTTTTATACCCTTTTCTCTGCACATTGATTCTTTGTTCTCCTGCACTAATGCCTCTCAGCCAGTATATAGAGACTATGGATCATGAATTGTATAATATTTAGAATTTACTGACTACCAAGGTTATTTTATTCTATTGTAAAACTGGCATGAATTGAAATGAACTTGGTATTTTTCTTAAAACCCTTTCTGTATTACTTGATCATAATTTAACTGTATAATTTGGTTATTTTAATTACCCTCATATAGACCAGGAAGTGCATTTGGCAGTAGTCACTCTGATGCCAATTTTTCAAACTTGATTATGGTAAACAGTATCATTGAATTTAAACAATCTATATCTATAAAAATGAACTTGCAACATCTTAGCCATAATATTTCAAGCATCAATTAATCATTTGTTCTCTGTCCAATTGTAAGAGGTACTGGATAACCAGAAACATTGATAAAATAAATGATGGGATTAAACAAGCATAGTAGAAACAAAAGTTGGATAAGCTCATTAAAGTTAAATAAACATAGTCATTTATACTGTAAGATAAGACATACTGTACTTGGGCTCATAAAGCTAAAGTGAATTCTGATACAAGAAATCTGAACAAGTGCATAGTACTGGCTAAATAAAAGATTTAAAAATCATTACCATTGAGGCTTGGCAACAAGAAACACTTATATCAATACATCATTTCTCAAAAAAAAAAATCCCCTAAAATTGTGGTCTCTCTGTCACATGACAATTTGATAGAAAGTCATAGATTTTTCATGGACAGTTTAACATCTGATTTTCTAAAAAATATATTTATTGGTGGCAAACAAGAATAATCAGATACAGAAAGTAAGTATGTCAGATTGTCTTCATAGTCATAGCAATATGGTTGAATCAGAACTTCGTAAAGTGAAAAGGACTTCCACATAGATTGCAATGAATAGTCAGTTTTTCATTTATTGTATTAAAGCTGCTCTTACAGATTCCCTTGGCTGTTTAGCTATTTATTAATTTCATTAACTGTTCCCCAAGGCTAGTCAATATCTAGATATGAGTAATTGATATTCAAGAGGAGTAGGTCTGACCTCATTGAACATTATTGATTAAATCACCTTACCTCAGTATTAGGGAATTGTTGAAAAAGATGTCTGGTAGATATATTAAAGAAAGATTACATGTATGTGCCAAACCCCTTTACAGCACTAGTTTTATGAGGGAAGGTCTGCCTTGATTGAGTTAGTGGGTATTTAATGAGCTATAAATATGGTGCTTGATCTTGAGCTGCCATTGACTGTTATTTATTGTGACCTGGCTAAGGTATTTAACACTTCACTGCAGAAAGGTATACCAAACAGCTTGCTTGTGTATAAGGCCATCTTTTATATCATTAGGTGAACTTAATAATGGTTAAAAAACAACAAAACAAACAAGGCTGTAATCAGTTAAGGTCATTTTTCAACTTGGGAGCAGTGAAATCTGGGTTTCCACAAGTCTCCACCCTGGGGCCTATTCTGTTTCAGTTTTGTTTTTTTTTGCATTTCTTGCTAAATCCAAGTATATGTTAGGGCAGTAACTGTCCAAATGGTCTCAAGAGTACATTAGCTGTGTAACTGTGAAGAGGTGCACTCTTGTCTTGCATTTAGAGTTTCTCATAATGCAACAATTTGTACTGTTTAGGTTCTTGATATTACAGCTTGTACTAAAACATATAGAACTGAAAGTCTTACTTTATGTACAGCCCATTTTAGAACTTCTTGAGGAAGCAGATTTTTAAGTAAGATTATTGTAGTTTTGCGATGAAGGCTACCTAAGAATAAAACTTGGAAGCTCTGAGCTCATTTAAATTTCAGCTATATTATATCAACATGCTTTTCTATCAGCATTAGGGAGTTGTATGTCCTGTAAACCTTTAAGACAGAAGACAAGGCTGTTTTAGTCGTATCTATCTATCTATGGGGCTGGATAATATACCAGGCTGCTGACTGCTCAGACTGAAACATGACATGACAAGTTATTCGACATCGATCTTAAAACAGGTTTTGCATTACATGATTGGAGGATAGCAACAGTCATTCCATTATACAAAGCTGTACCATCAAAGGTCCTGGGTAATTATAGACACACAAGTCTGACCTGTCTCATTATTAAGACTATAGAAAAAATAAGTATGGAATTAATATGTAAGGATATAGGTAACCTGCATTCTCTTGACCCAACCTAGTTCAGATTTGTCAAAGGCAAGGTCCTACGTAGTTAACAAAAGTTTCTCAAGCAATGGACGAGGACAGAAGAGTACATACCACTTATCTAGACATTGCAAAAGTGTTCAACACCATCACACACTCTGGTATCATAGATAAACTCTGCCAGCAAAGTGGTTCAACATAGAACTCAAGAAGTCAGAGTGGGTGGCAATACCTCCTCAAATAGACTTCTCATTAATGGTCTACTCCATGGTTCTGTCCTTAGGCAACTGATCTCTGACATTTGCTTCTCAGTGGTCAAAGCTTATGTTAAGGGATTGTGGCTGACCAGGTTTGCAGATGACTTTGCCATGATAGACTCCGCAGAGGGCACCAAGATACTCCAATAAGGTGTGTCCCAGGGAAATAGCTGTTGTCAGAACTGTGGACTAAAACTAAATGCCAAAAAGTGTATAGTCATTTCCTTTTACAAATGTGACTCGCCTAGTATCTATCACTTTGACAACATATCCCAGAAAATTGAATCCTATGTTAGGGATCTTGGAACCTATGTTGACAATGACATGTCCTTTAATCACCATGCATCCACTCTTGCCAGCAAGGCCTTTTTCAGTACACAACTTATATCCAAATGTATTTCATCCAGACATAGGAATGTAATTGTTCCACTATGCTGAGCACTCATTAATCCAGTCATTTAATATAATGCCCCTTTTGATATGTACATGTGCAAACACTTGTCAGAGCTGGAATGATCAAACCCTTTCTCACTAAAAGCAATCTTGGACCTATATCACAAAAACTATGCAGACCATCTCAAAACTTTGTTCCTCATTTTAGTATCATAAACACTATGGAGAGGCAACCTCTACCTTGTGTATACAGCTTCAACAGACCCTAATCTGTCCAGTTTATTACACATTTGCAAATCTAATGGCATCATAAGCACCTACTAAAAGGATCCCAATCTCTTTTCCAAAATAAATAGATCATATTGGAGAGATACATGACCTGGATCTAGAGTATTCTGCAAGTGTTGCAAAACTGTATATAGCATAACACATCTGTACTGTGCTATATCCAGTACTGGAATGTTTGTGGAATATTCACTCATTAAATTTCATTGAAATTAAAACTCATTGAAATTTAAACAATTTCCTTTGTTCAGTTGGTGCTGGTTTGTTTGTTGTTTGGTTCTATTTTTTACCATGCAATGGAATTTGGAATTATGTGCAAGCAACATTGGTTCTATTTTTTACCATGCAATGGAATTTGGAATTATGTACAGTCAACATTGTTGATTTATTTGCTGTTATTGTTTGGTCATGGCACTGTACTATATCCAGTTTTGGAACAGTTACAAAATATTCTTTCATTAAAGCAGTAATTTATTTTTTCAAGTTGGTGCTGGTTTGTTTGTTGATTGTTTATGGCTTTTACTGTGCACTGGAATTTGGAAATGGATTAAATATCTGATTGGATTGCATAGACTGCTGCATAGTACATTCTGCACCACAAGTTCTTACTTTCCGGACATGTCCAAAGGATATGAAAATACCTGACACCGTAAAAATGACATTTCCAGCAGCAATCAGTACCTCTTCTTCTCCTAGAACAGTTAACCAGGGAAAGTCTCCAAAAATGCACTAAAGCAATACTAGATTCAAGATACAGTTCTTATTCTAAACACTCAAGCTTTTTTTCATTCTGAGTTGACAATAACAGTATGAATAGCTTGATCCCATTTAATATTATCAGGTGCAAAATCTATTAGCATTATATTTGGGTGAAAATGCCTGTCAGAAGATTGAGATATTATTAAAAAACAGATTAAGAGGGGAAAAACTATTATGCTCTGCATATTAAATGACCCTACTGAACATGCACTTGAGGTATTTCCACCACTTCTGGTTCAGCTATCCTGGATTGTCCTGCAGGCATTAAAAGAGAGTGGGAGTACTGAAATAGCTCAAAGGTTCATGAGTATATACCAATATAATGACCATGAAGGCCTTTATACGCCTATCCATGCAACTCAAGCCAATTCTGTGCCTGTGTGTCATGGGCATTTATTAGCAGGGGGCATGTTAGGAAATTTCTAAAGGTTGTGTGTGTGTGGTGGGGTGGGGGTATGTTAGTTTGGCATAGTTGCTGTCTGCTTCTTGGGAGACAGACCAATAGTGATTTTTTGATTTCCCATCCATTGATCAAGGTTACAGTTAAATAAATTTAAGGATGAAAACTGCTTTGCATGGATGGAGTGCCTGTTCCAGAGCACAGGGATCCTCTGAGGCAGATATCTGTCTCAGAAACATGTCCTATTTATGTCACAAGCAAAATTTAAATCCTTGAATCTAGTAGGTCTGATGCAGTTCATTTTGTAGATGTGCAAAAGTTCTATCAGAGTTTGATCCGAGGATGCTTTGTATGCTAGACATAGATCGCTTCTCAATAATCTGTAGGAGACTGAGTATAGAGATAGGACTTTAAGGCAGTCCTTATAGGACCATATATTTATACCCTGGATTCTCCTGATTAAAAATCTTTGTGGGCATTCCATCTGTTGCATATACAGTATATGTTCAGGTACATGCCAAAGGAGGCATTATACTCAATGATGGGTCTGATAAGGGTTGAATAAAGTGGCCCTATGACTTCCTTGGACCTGAATGCCATGCCCTTAGTTATAAGTTAGGAGACAAAGAATGCTTTTCTTCCTACCTTGGCCACATGTTGGTCAAAGGCCAGATTACTGTCTACATATGTTCCTAGATCCATGACTACCAGGTCAACTCTAGGGGTATCATACCAACTGATTAATTAGTATGGGTGTTTTTTTTCTCAAAAGGCACTATAATACAGTTTTTGGCATTGTGCTTCAATCAGTGATTTTGGCATCAGTCATTTGTCTGTGTTAGATCCTAATGTAAGATGTTTGTGTCTTGTTGGGAATCTAATGGTTCACAATATGTGGTCCTCTGCAAACTTTGCCACCCAAAGGCCCTTGACATTAATCTTTAACTCCAAGAAGTAAATGCCAAATAGGAGCAGTCCCAGCACAGAGACCTGAGGTACCCTGCTGGTGACTGGTCTATTAGTTTAGATGGTTTCACTAATCCACACTTCCTGGTCCTGTCTGTAATCCAGTTTTATGCTAGGTCAGTACATTTTTCAACTATACTGGAGTGGGGAGAGGAATTGTACTGAATGTCTTAGCCAGGCCCAGGTAGGTGGTATGCACCATTTTCCAATCATCATTGCTTTGCTTTGCTGATCTTCTCAAAGATGTCCACCAGTTTTAGTAGGAATGACCTTCCCTTGACAAAGCCAAACTGAGTTGGGTCCAGTATTTGAAAGTTGCCTAGCTTTTCATATTAGACTAGACAGACTACTAGGTCTGTAGTTTCTGGGGTCAGTTGATGGTCCACTCTTCTGAAGTGGCTAAGCATTGTAGTCTTCAATTCTCATGGTAGAAAGCCTGTTCTGAGGCTATAGTTGAAAAGTGACTGAAGTGGTCCTGATAGGAGATGCTTTAACCTTTTTAGGAAACATACAGGAATATTATTGAGGCACACTGAGGTTGTGTTTTTGGATTTAGCAAGCACCACTAGGACCTGCTCCCTGCTCGTAGTTGGGGGGTTATTCTAGTTAGTATTTCATGGTGGAGATGTGGGGTGGTGAAGTTTGAATTGAATTTGTCAGTCAGCAGATTTGCTATGACACTCTGCTCAGTGAAGGTGGCATCATTAACCACCAGTTTGGTATACTGATGTGTGCTGCCTTTGAGGTTACATACATAGCTGTAGAAGGACTTGTGGTTGTCTTTAACCTGAGAGGCTATCTTTATCTTGTAATTGGCCTTGATGCACTTAATTAATCCTCTTGCTTTCCTGTAGTTTATTTTGAGAGCTCTTATAATGGGAGTTGCTCTTCCTGATTTTAGTTTTTGTTTTGTTATATAGCCTATTAAGTTAGGATAGGGTAGTTTGTCTGTACAGTTTTTTTTTTTGCTCACTTCTAGTAGGTACAGCAATCTCAGTACTGCTATTTACATGAGTATACAAGGTCTATGTGAGCCATTCTGCTGTGAGTTAGGAGAGACACTGAATTTTGACAAACTATTATTTAATAGGATGTAATTTTCTTTGTAATAGTTCTTAACTCTTAGAAGGTTTGCTGAGGTTACTGAGTTGGTTTGTATTTTGAAGGACACAGCTTTGCTGTCCGATTTCAGCAGTGAAGACTTGACAATGGGGGGGGGGGGGACGTGCAGTGCTCTCCCAGATTGGTGAATACCAGGTCCAGTATGTTTGAAGCTCCAGTGAGTGTGTGCTAGAATATGGTATGGGACTTTGTATATTGCGATTTTCACTTAGATAAACTGGAGGGCATCATTTTGTTTAACCAACCTAGAGGTATACTTGTTAAAAATGTATATCGAGACTCCTCCACTTTATCTCTTTGCCTGTGAAGCTTGTAATATAGTTGATGTAAGCATATAGCAGCCAGCAAAACAGCTCAGATATTCAGCAGAAATAAATTCACAGATAAGTGACTGACACTTATAAGCACAGAGAAACCCTCTAGGCTAAGAGTTCAACACCGAATATCAATGAAGTGAAAACAATAACCCCCACTTTCTGCAGAGAGACAGAGAGACCACAATATAAAACAAATAAATAAACAGAAAAATAAAGTGTAGTACTATCTTTAACATAATATTCAATGAAACAAATAAATAAACAGAAAAATAAAATGCAGTACTATCTTTAACACTGCAAGTTTGTACTTAGTTTGTAATACAGTTGATGTAGGTATATAGCAGCCAGCAAAACAGCTCAGATATTCAGCAGAAAATGGTGATGGTCTAAACGTTTGGAAGGTGCTGCCAGAGTACTTTCTGTGGATTTAAACCATTGAGCAGTAACACATTTAGGTTTCTTTTGGATTTATTTGCTATGTCAGTAGTTTTGTTAATTTGGCATTGCTTAAAAAGGCTCCAAGGGGGTGAATAAAGTTTTAGCCAATATTCTGAAGACTAAAGGTGGCAGGTGCAAATTATCCTTTGCAAAGCAATGTGGTTTATAAACCATGTCCTCCCATGCTGACAAAGACTGAAACCCCCTGGAAAGATACCAGAAACTAAGACAATTGTTAAAGTCAGTCATCAATTTTTTCATACTGTGGCATCATTCTTGGTGAAGTAGAATGCTAATGAATGCAGGGCACATACCTGCCAGAAACAACATTCAAATACAGAGGCATCAATGATATCTCCCTTCATAAAGGTGCATCTTGTAAAGGATATATTTTCCCACATAAAGAGGTTAGAAGTAATCTTACCCTTTAAAACAAATCATTCCCCTTTATTCTGTTCCATAAACATGTTGTAGGTCTTAAACTGTTAGTGCCCTAACCATTTGGTGAGTTTCTGATCATGCCCACCAGATTCTTGTATGTTCTTATATCTGAGAGGCAAAGCTTTGGAGGACAGGTGGCATGTCAGTATGAGTAGAAGTTCTTACAAAACCCAGACTACATCCAGTTTACACAAGGCATGAAGGTGGTCAGCCACACCAGCAGTTCTGGTACATCTGACTATGTTAGACAAACTGAGCACACATAATTTGGAAATGTTTGCCTTAAGGTTTTTCTTAGAAGCCTGATAGTGGGTATGATTGTCCTGGACATAGATGGAAAGAATGATCTGGAATATGATAATAGTATACTGAGAGCAGGAATGTATATACCGTGGAAATGGAGTCTGGATAATAAGAACTTTATAAGAGCTGAAATTTTGGCAAGAAAGGGTAGTTTGATTTTTCCGTATATCAGTTTGCTTACTTGTAAGATTTTTCCTAAGATTAACTTGCTTCCTGTAGTAAACTTTGAGTTAGACTACCTTGTCCATGACAAGGGGTTCTTTTGTCACCCAGTAGTATGAAACCCTGATCAAGAAAATACTATTCAGTGTTGAGCCTGAAGGATTCAGCTGCTAAAATAAAGAAGTAAGGACAGGTGACCTCACTTCTTTGCTCCCTTTACAGCAGAAAGAATCAGAATACCAAACATTAATGATAACTTGAGATAATGGCTATTAGGAAAATGGCTCACACTAAGCCATAAAATCACCTTCAGTACCAAAATTCAAGTCCATAAGAAATGTAGAGTGCCAAACATCTCACTGATGTCAATAAATAATCCAGTGGGAGAATTCAGTTGGTTTTGACTTAAGTTGTTGAACAGAGCATACAACAGAAAGTTGACAGAATCTCATTAATCATTGATGCTGAATACTTTGGGGTTCTCTTCTGGTCATAAAGATAACCTATTCTTTACTTAAGGCATTTCTCCACTCATTCCACAGTCATTAAAAATGACAGGTAACAAAATTTGCGTTACTAAATATGAAATAACTAAAGAAGAGTGTTTGGCTAGCAACCCCATTCGCTGATACATTAGTGAACAGAATCATATCAGCTTTGGAACCTGCAGAGATTCACTAAAACACATGTTGTAGCTGCTTAATCACCTTAGCACCAAGCTTTCGTAGCCTGGCCCTCCATCCCCAAAGAGATTTTTGTCTAGAGTTGAGTTTAAAACCACACTGAAGTCATCGCCAATGATTGTAGGCAGATGTCTTCCTTTATCACTTCTGAAGCCAGCCTGAAGTAACAAATTCAGGAAGATCTTCTGAATTTGGACAGTACAAATTTCAATACAGAAGGGTTCCATGTGAGATGGGACCAGCTTAACCTATCAGATATTTCTTTAATCTTAGTCCAGTTAAGGGATACACTGAAAAGTGTCAAAATGTCCCTTTAGCACAGACTGCAAATAAAAAAAAAAATGTTCCTTCATCTCTTCCAGTATGAGATGTATGCGGGAGCAAGTCTTTTCCCGATTTATATATATGGATCTAGGACTATTGAAGGAAAGTTCAATAGTCCAAATCCACAATCACCGAACACCGAAAAAAAACAAACAATAAATCTACTTTTATGCAGGGGGGAAAGCCCCACACCTCCCTACTTTAACATTCTCACTCTGAGATCACACTACAGTGAGGAAAAGGGAATATTCCCTTATCCGCACCGTAGTACTATCTCCACAACAGTCATTCCCCCACGACTCCCTCTAGCTGCAGGCATACTTCTGCGAAAGTGCTTTTTCAGGGAAAAGCACTTTCGTGTAAGTATGCCCGGCTCTTTGTGCTTTGGTGAAAAGTTCCTTCGTGGATCAGTACCAATCTCACACGCACACATATATATATATATATATATATATATATATATATATATATATATATATCAGATGATTTGACATTTCTTTCAGAAACTTGAAATTCTTATGGAAGAGACCATATGAACAAGTTTCTGAAAACTCAGTTTCAAACATCCAAAAAAGAAAAAAAAAACCCTACAGACATGCACAGGGCAAGCCCCCCTGCAACTCCCACACCCCCTGCAAATTACATATACCAACTCTGAGATTACACTACAATGATGAAAAGGGTAAATTTCCTGATCCTAGCTGTAATGCGCTCTCCATTCAAAAGCTTTGCGTTTTTAAAAACTCGATCATATGGTCTTGATCAGATGAATTTCAAGTTTCTGAAAACTTGATCAACTGATAGGGATCTATATACACACATATTTGTGTGTGTGTGTGTGTGTGTGTGTGTGTATATATATATATATATATATATATATATATATATATATATATATATATATAGGTCTACTGTACATGATCAAAATTTCAAACAGCAGACTCCTATATGGCCGAGACGATAAGATCGACTTTTAAAATTTCAAACATGTAAAAAAAAAAAATGTACCTACACATTGTTAGAAGGGGCCAGATCCCCCCACACCTCCTGCAACTTAAATATACCAACTTTGAGCTCTCACTACAGTGCGTAAGATGGGAATCTTCCCATTCCACACTATATGGAGATGCCCGCTCTGTATGATCAAAATTTCAAAAGTCAGTCATATGGTCTGGGCCATATGGAAATCGGCTTTCTGAAATTTCGATCATGTGTAGGGGACCCATATATGTATATATATATATATATATATATATATATATATATATATATATATATATATATATATATATAAAATCTCTTGATTTGTAAAAATATTGATGAGTACATGCAGAGCTTGATGACATTAAAGTGAGTTCTGAGACATCAGTAGAGATTTTAGGAACACTTAAGGCATTTCTCCACTCATTCCACAGTCATTAAAAATGACAGGTAACAAAATTTGCGTTACTAAATAATCAAAAAATATTCACAAGCTGTGTGCAGGAGTATCTGCAAGTAATACACACACACACACACTCACACACACACACACACACACACACACACACACACACACACACACACACACACACACACGTGGATGCATGGATCCAGTATGAGAAAATATGACAGGGCAAACTTCTGGCAGAAAAGCTATCCTACACAAATGTAGTTCAGTCATTGAGCGACTGTTGTTTTTTAATGAAACTGTACTGAAATGCCAACTACCTCATAATACTGCTGGGGTAGGAGCAGTTTAAGCTGAGCTAAACAAGCACTAAAACCAGCTCATAACAATAATCTATGGTGACATTATTAGACATGTTGGCAAAAGTGTTACACTATTAGTTGATAATCTTCACTGCTGCCTTTTGCACCAAACAACCCACTTCTTATTCAATGCTTTGTAATCTCTGGCATGACTAAAGGCATCATTAGCTCAAGACAAATACCCCACAAAGGTCAGGATGGACCACAATAACAGATGACAATGTTCGGGGTGATTTTAAAACATTCAGGCTTAAACAATTGAACATTTATTATTTTGACCATGCTGAGTTATTATCTAGTTGTGGACCACATGGAGAAATGAAAGAATGGAAGGCTTGTTTTTTCTTGACTAACAATAAATATAATAAAAATTAAGAAGTAGATTTCAGTTTTATCACTGAAAGAAGTGTTATTTATATGGGGGTGTAACTGTGCTAGCACTGTGTTCTGTGAAGAGAAAAATCAACACTTTGAACAGATCATAACTAGTCTATGAGGTAAAACTTATACAGTGTTTTCTATTTACACAAAAAGATATTTGCAGGAAATTGTAAAAAAGGTAAAACTTAAAGTAGATTACCTGTTTGGGACTTCTGCTTTAAATGGAAATGGGTTGTTTGGCAGTAATTACCAGGAGTCATGAATAAGTAACAGAGATACAGCTAACATATGTTATTGTCTAGGAACACAGGCGAAAAGTTGTTATCCTTGAGAAAATGTATGAATGAGATTTCTGTGACTAATTAACTAACAGTGGAATAACTTGTAGGCTATAAGCTAATATAGTTAACTGTGAGAAAAGATTTCCACAGAATGTAAGCAAACTGAAGGATTATCCTTATAGATTTATAATTAATTTTTTCTTTCTACATGTTAACAGTTGTTGTTGCTTATCACTGGTTCCATAACAGTATCTGTGCCAACTAATGATAGTCTTAGTTGAAGTAAACCACTTATAAAATTAGATCTTTAGTGGCTAACACAGTCCATCTACCAATTAACCAGTAACATTCATTAAACACGTTGTCTACTGAATTCTTCATCCATTGAGTTACTGCCCTCAGAATCAATCAAATTAATTAATAAAAATATATTATCTATTGATTTACCCATATTCAAAGAGAATATTTACAGTAAAGCAATAATAAATTGCCAGCTTTTCTTCTGAGCAGCAATCATTATTTAAATTTAAAGCATACTTTTCATCAGTCACTCTTTCAATTTAAAGAAAACTTTTCATCATTTTCCTATCAAGTCGCTTTTTTATCTGTCCCAGTGTTTCCCAGATTTCAAATCGAAAATACCCATAGCCCTTGAATCTTTATTGTTGTTAACATTTGTCTTAGCAGTTGTCGAGTCTGTGATACAGAGGGACAAAGCCCTATCTTCAGCCCAAATGACCTGTCTTCATTTAGAAACCTAGGCACTGGGGAAGCCGATAAGATGGGGGGGGGGTAGGAGTCAGAAGCTGATGCTGACTTACCCATCCTGGCGGGAGGAAAGTAGTCCAACCATAGAGTAGAAACAGGTGCATGAAGAGAAATCCAGAACCATAACTGAAAACATGTGCTTGACTTTGCAAGCTGGTGATCGTATCCTGTTCTTTGCATGTGTAGAAGTACGCTTGTGCAGGGGGCAGGATTATAAGCCCCCATGGGGATATAGGTGCACGCAATCTACCAGGGAAGGGGAGGCGGCAGGATTACAAGCCCCCATGGGGATATAGGTGCACACAGTCTACCAGGGAAGGGGATAAAACATAATTAAAAGTCCCCTTAGATCAGCATCATAAGTGATATGGCCTTAGGGACACGGTGATGCAGTAGTTATGTGGCCTGTGGACCAGTTAGAGAATAAGGTAGTCTGTCCTGAATGTTCACAAAGGTCCAGTCTGGTGGGTTAATCCAGATCCTCAGACCATAAGGATGAGGGTCTGGTGTGTTAATCCAGACTCTCAGACCATAAGGATGAGGATACTGCCTGCTCCTTGGGCAGAGTTGACTGTGGAAGCAGTAAGGGGCACAGACCACCTTCCTGCCTACCTGGATGATGACTCCTCCTGGTCATCTCTCATTTTGTCAAGTAGCATGACTACTAGTGAGCTAGGAACAAATGGGCTCAAGATCAATGTGTGCCAAGGGTTGATGCTCTCAAGAGAGGCACCAAAACTATCCAAAAATATTCCCGTGTCAGCTGGTAGTCTGCCTGCTTAAATCTCTATCATTTATAATTCAGATAGATGGCCATTATCTTAACTCATTATTATTAATTCTGATAAGCTGTTACACTGGTCCTCAATCTCTATCATTTATAATTCAGATAGATGACCATTATCTTAACTCATTATTATTAATTCTGATAAGCTGGTACACTGGTCCTCAGTCTCTATCATTTATAATTCAGATAGATGGCCATTATCTTAACTCATTATTATTAATTCTGATAAGCTGTTACACTGGTCCTCAGTCTCTATCATTTATAATTCAGATAGATGACCATTATCTTAACTCATTATTATTAATTCTGATAAGCTGTTACACTGGTTCTCAGTCTCCACATGGACACTTTTCACAGAAAGACTATTCGATTGTGCAAGCATGTGGTTATTCATTAGAACTCATACTCACTGAATAGCATGCTAGTTCTATATGTAAGGATGTAAAGAAGAGTGGAAGTCTGTTTGCCTGTTACAAATGGGGTATTCTATGATCAGCTGTCAGAGCATCCATTTTATTTTTTACATATGCGTATATTCTAGTGCAGTGCTCCCCGAGTGTTATGTTTCCTTCTATTCCAGTGCACAGTTCACCAATGTAGCTTTCCAGTTCTTCCTTTGATACTAATCATACAACTCAGTAATCACAGGCAGTCATACAGTATATAGCAGTATTGCTCACAAAGTATGTGTTATAAGTTTGACACAGTTTTGGAACCACAGCAAGCATTTTTTCTCAGTGAAATACTATGGATTTTCTGTACTTCATTCTCCATCACACTGTTTATCAGTTTTTAAGGTTTTTACCTTACAGCTCTAGGGAATAGGGTTTAGTCCTTGTCTGTACTTAGTGATTGTTACTGTTTGTTTGCAGTGTACATGTCCTTCCTGAGCCCACATGAATTTCCTTTGTATTCTTCAATTTATTTCCTTTCTTAAATTACTGGATGATTGGCTACTCTAAGCTATGTACATATGAAATATATATCATAGCCCCTACAACCCAGATCATGGCTTAAAGTTGTCCACACCAGATTAATTCATTGACTGACACTAAAAAATTATAATATTGCGAGCTTAGCTACTACTACTACTACTATCTTAGTATAGTTTTGTCTAAAATTAAAAAAGATGAGTATATATCTCCCTGACTAACCTAATAAATACCCAGTCATTTCTCATTAGTAACTACAAATGGTGCTTTACATGAAAAACTTCTGCTGTAGCAACAGATTTGATGCTTCAAAGTGTATCATAATCTTATGGTATCCACCTATATTTTACTTTCTGTGCATTATTTAAATGTTCTACAAAAAGGACTATGCTAAATATATTTGTACAACGCCTTAGAAAGTAGCTTGTTTTTTTTTTTACTATTGTTTAAATGTTCCTCATAAGGACTACATGCATATTTCTGTACTGAACTTTAGAAACTAGCTTGTTTTATGTTACTATGTTGCATACTTTCTGTATCTGAATATTTTTGTAACACAATGTACTATGTGAGCTTTTATTCCTGGGCCTCCACTGAAAACAGGCAATTACTGCCCAGTCAGACTTTCCCATTAAAGAAATGTAAAATAAATAAATAATAAATTTTAAAGTACAGATTGTTCTGTGTCCCATCTAGTGTGCATCCTGTGCTGCTGTCATATGAACAGTGTTTTCTGTCCTATGTAATTAATACCATTTATAACAGCACCAGCTAGTTATAATCATTCTGACCCGCTGGTCTTGTATGCTTAATGCTAAGACTGCATGATTCTGTTTATATTTCATGCCTTCCCCTTAAATGAGTTACTTCAGAGTTTTACATCATGAAGTTCATCAGACTGGCTTCCCTTTTCGTAATGCAGATCTACAGTAGCCCATCTTTCAGAAATGTTTTGTTTCATATTTCACATTAGATTTGGATGCCTGCAAAAACCAAAAATCTAAATGATTTATTAAACAAAATCCATGGTTGTGTTTCAGAATATCAGTCTCTAAAATTAAATAATTGCAATTGAAAGTAGAGTCATTGGAGGCCAGGTGTGGATAAATGCAACCTTTTTCCTCATAAGAGAAATTAAGCTTGTCCTAACTATTAAAGCAATAACCCATGCCTGGGTGTGGGTAATGCTAGATTTACCCAAGGTTGGTGTGGTTTGGTCACAAGGGCAAAGCCTTAGTGACCAAACAAAGACAACAGTGGGTAAATCCAGCATTACCCACATCCAGAACTGGGTTATTGCTATTATAAATTGACATTATTTAAGAAAAAAAATACTTACTTTTCTTAAATAATGTCCTTGTATAATGGCGCCGTACTGTCCTTCCGCCACTGGACAGCTCTGCTTAGCCATTGCTGATGTACTATGCGTGCATTTGGAACTTGCGTTCCCATGCATACCCAGTACATCAGTGCTCGGGAAAGCAACAGAGAAAAGAAGATCTCCGTTGCTATGCTTTTTTTTTTTTTTTTTTTTTTTTTTTTTAAACACTTAAAATTAAAGAATATATCAATGGAAAAATGTCCGGGTGATCGGACCTTCTTCCGTTGTATATTCTCAATGGGCACGCTGGTTGGGCTGGCCAATCAGCATGCTTGTTTTACGATGTTACCGGCCATTGTATAATTGTAAATAATAACTATTTGTAAATATCAGCATTTAATTTTCCTTTGATTTTGGATTATTCTATGTCACCATGTGAATGACAGGAGATGGAATTCCATTTGCATTCAAATAAATTAATTTGAGGTGGCATTTAACCTAAAATTAGATACAGAGGCAAAACCCTCTCACCTGCATGCATTGAGCTTTGTTCCTGCACTGACTTTTATAACAAACTAAATTCACTGCCACACTTTGGGGAAAGGACACATTTCTCAACAGCTGCTTCATTCAGAAGAGTGTGGATATTTACTCAATGATGTTCGCACTAATGAGCAGTCTTTGTACTGTTACTACATTTACTACAACAGAGGTAGATATGAACCAGATTTTTTTTCTGTATGCTGCATCTACTGGCTACTATTTGGGTAAACGTTTTTTGTGTTTCTTCAGTGTATAAGATATATGTCACTGAAAGTTTCCCTTGATTTTGGTATTGTTTTAGCAGAATATAATCACATTTTTTTAGATAATGATATTTAGCTGTTGTATAACTGGTCATCCCAGTAGGATAATGATGTGTCCTTTAGTTCTGGACTGAAATTTGCTTCTAGCAAGGAGGGCTTCAGTGGGTAAGGCATTTTGGGTGACATGAGAAGATGTTGAAAGAGAGGAAGAGAGGCAAACAGACAAAGAGTAGAAGAAACAAAGGGCGTGAGTGAACTCAAATCAAAGTAATGTGATAGCAAACTAGACAATTATCTTGAAAGTAAGATAGCTTGTCTACGTTTTTAGCATCTGCTATCCAAATGCCTCCATCACACATCTATTGCAGCTGCTTTGGACATCTGTTGACAGAATATAAGACAATAACACATATATGCTTATTATATTATCAAAAGAAAGAGAGCTATGGACAGTCTAGTCTGATAGAGATTTCTGCATCAGCTTGCAAAGGCTAACACAGCTACTGTCGATCTGCTCTCATTTGTTCATTGCTGCTCTCCTGCCACATCTGAGAAAAGGTGTTCCATTTTCCATGAAAAAATTGTCACACTGTTTCTGAACAGGATATTTTATTATTGACAATGCATTGCAAAGTTTCATATCTCAGACAGTCTTTATCAGACTGAAGCCATTCCATTTTTTCTACTACCTTCATACTCAAGAAATTAAATCACGCATTTGTCCGTAATCAATACTTATAGCTGGCCTTAGGTATAGGCCAACTAGGCGGCCGCCTAGGGTGCCGCTCTGGTAGGGGTGCTTTTCCAGTATTTATTTGGTGTAGGTAGACCAGGATGGGGGGCACCAGGTAGTGTGGTGGGGGTGCCATGGAGCCCTTTTGCCTAGGGTGCCAGTTGACCTAAGGCTGCTCCTGAATACTCCCTTGTCATTACTACCCCTTCACATATTCTTGTGCATTTACTTTTTGGACTCGAATTATGCCAGCTGTTTCTCTCCTGTTTTCAAGAGTCTAACTTTTGAACCTTGTGTCAAACAGTTCTAAATTTAGACTACAATCTTACTTATAGACTTCCCTTATAATGCTGCTATCTAATTTGTTTCCACCTCTATGAAGGTACTTCAGGACAACATTTGGTATTCCAGACTGGGACTCATTAATACCAGCCATAGGGGAAATAGTACACCCCTGCCATTGAAGTCTATTATTCTTGTAATGCAGCCTGACATATTTTTGTTTTTTTGCTGCTGTTCTCTATCACTGATTCAGAAGACTTGTTTGTGTCATAATTATTGTTCAGATGTCCTTTTCCAATCTTGTTATCTGCAGGCTTGATTCCACTTCTACCCCAGGTTTATTCTTCATAAAGTGCAGTACCCTGCTTTTATCAAGATTAAAAAAGCACCACAGACTTACTGACCATGTATCAGACTTTCCACATCTGTTCTCATCTTTGAATACTCCCCCCTGCTGTTGCTGCTGTCTAGACAGAGATGAATCATGTTCTCTATTAATACTGCTATGATTGAAATGCATATATTAAACAAAGTGTGTCTCAGAACTGAATCCTGTCACACGTAAATGTCTTTCATCTACAGGTTATCCTTCTGCACTGTTTCCCTGCATTCTGCCCTCCAACATTTCTTCACATAGTTGCACATCTACCTCACTAAACCTACCTCCATTTGTTTCCTCCTTAGTCTCCATTGTGAGCCTGACTCAAAGTCTTTGCTAAATTATAGGAAAACTGCATCACTTGGATCCCCTTTCTCTACCTTTCTTGTTAGCTGGTTTTAGGACTGGATCAGGTTAACCTGATAGGAGGTCATGGGCATGCCAGATCATAGTGTTTAGTCTGAATGTCAATTTTCTTTCAGGAAGGAATTTAACCTCACTGATGCTATGGTTGTTTATCTGTGATTCTCCTGATATATCCTCTGACCTGCCTTTATGTGGTAGTACAACTTTGGCATTTATTAGTTACGTATAACACTAATAAAATCAGATAGTTTAGACTACATTTTGCTCTAATAAGTCTTAAACTGGTGCATGAATGAAAGCTGTGTTGTATTGCATACAATGCATTTTCTATAAAAAGTCCATGAATAGAAAGAAAGAAATTAAATTAATTGCCAGTGATTGATATTCTTTGTTTACCAAGCAATATAAAGAAAACATAGTTGTCTCACAGATTTCGTATTTTATCTTGAATTATACAATAAATGTCCATTAATACTCAAAAGCATGCCCATTGACTAGAGAGCCCAGTCACAGTGCCTTTTGTAAATTGAGCATATACCAATAGAAAAAAGTCCAGCCACAGAAGCATTATTGAGTGACTGGACTTTCTTTTGGGAATATGCTGCTTAACTCCATTCTACCATATTTTATAACACACAGGGTAAAATCTGAGAAAAGTTAAGGACATCTGCAAAACTCTGCACAGTTGAGAGGTATGATTACCATGAGTATGATAATCATATCTGTCAACTGTTTAGAGATTTGCATAATGTCCCTCATTTCCACTTATTTCTGTCTTGTCTATCATAGAATTCCCTCTTCTATCCTGCTTCAGCAGTACAGTGATGAACTGCGTAAGTGTACCAGTGTAGCTGCCATTCACATGTACAGTACAGCAGTTTCGAATGCAGAAGGCTACACTACAATTCCCTTATGCAATCACACTATTTACGAGAGGTAAGCAATTTCTTTCTTAAATAATGTTATTGTATAATAGACGTAATTCACTCCTGTGTGTGGGTATATCAATTTACCCAAGTTGACTTTGTTTAATCACTCAGGCATGCTGAAATCACACCAAATGTAGGTAAATCCTGATATATCTATGGATAGTCATGGATTATTGCAAAATTACATTATACTGAATTAACCTTGCTTGAGTTTTGCAAGAGCTACAGTATCTGGTTATGTCAACAGTACAAGAAAATCATGTCAGGCTTGTCATGGAAAAGAAACCACTTAATGAGTTTGCTTGAGTACAAGTAATGAAGATGTCTAACTCTGAAAACCACAGCAGAAGTCTGATAGTAGCGGCTGCTGCAGAACTTTGATTATCTAATTATAACTGAAACATCATGTAATTCAAATTCAGGACCAGTCGCTAAAAACTAAATTTTAGACACTGCACTCACAAAATATAAATGCAGACTCAATGAAACATACTAGCCTACTTAAAATCAACCCCTATAATCATAAGCTGATTTAAATTTTATTGGAAAGTAAAATGATATACTGAAACACAGATCACATATCCCATTTGCTACTATGTAGAAAAGAAAAAAATAACGTCACTAATTCAAAACCTAAATTTCAGACACAATCTCACCAGCAAAAAATACTGCCCACTAATTCAAATTCATATGAATAAAATGAATTTGTTTTAGAACAAGAACAGTCAACATAAAACGATAAAGGATAAAATAAAACACTGAGTGCAGCTAACAAATTGGGAAATGTCACTACCTACAAAACAGACAACTAAAAATAAACTAATTAAACAACTAAGCTATAGAACCAACAAATCATAACACAACTTTAAAACAATAAAATGTCACTACAAAAATATTATTCATTACCTCTGAACTAGACTGGAAGGAATCCTATGAGGCGCCACCATTCACAAAATCATATTCTAACTTCATAATTTCCTTTGCAATAGACATTTGCTAAATAATGTAGTCCATTTAAACCAAGGAGAAACATTACAGTAACATAAAAAAGCACACACAGAAAATGTATAAATGGAATGTGGGAGTTGGTTACAGACACATGAATATTTTGTATTTTAAGGGATGGGGAACTTAGTTAATATTTTGTGGCTTCACAGCTCCTCAGGAAACACCTTTCTTAAGCCTATAGTACAAGATATTTGATGTATCATATACCAGATCCTCATGTATTTCAATATATGTAATTAGCTATAGCCATGTACAAACTACATCTCTCCATATTAGATAACTTGTAAATGAAAGTGCTTCATTTTCGCTGTAGTGATATTATCTCTCAAGTAAGCAAACTTGTTGACTGATCTATGCCATCACCTGAGTCATGAGTTGTTAATGAGTAGCCTCGTTTCACCCAGTGTAGAGGGTTTGATTCCCCCCATCTCCATTTGTGAACTGTGCAACCCTTAGTAATTCACATAATCAGATACTGCTGCTGGGTTACCCCCTAAAAAGGAACACTTGTATCCAGTGGACTTAACTGGTTAAGAAAAAAAATGACCATTAACGAGCTGATCAGAAAGTTTCAGGAATGAATAGTGTCTAGTCAAATGATGTCTCCCAGTACTCATAGTTATACCGGAACCCTTGATAGCTTGAATGGTCTTGTTGAGGTTTAAATAAAGATACATGCTTCTTCTGTCTCTCACCCTTAACTAAAACAGACATTTATTTCTGTATTGTGCAATCCATGGACTGTTTTTTTAAACATATGCCTTAATTTTAAACTTTTGTTTAGTTTGTTTTCTTTTTGCAGTTACCTGACACAGTACTTGGTAAACCTTTGAAGGTATTGTGTTTCTATATTCCTATTTTAACATCAGTCCATATTCTAGGCCATGTGAAATTCTTGTACCCTTTTAGCATTCTGTTCATTTTTTGCCTTAAATGTGTTTTATGCTGGTACTTGTTGTGATATTTTTTACATATGCTGTAAACCTCTCCAACACTCCATTGATTTGTGGTTATACTTGGATCACTGTTCTATGTATTATTCTCTGGATTTCAAAGAAGAGTTTGAAGTGAGAGCTATTACAGAGATGGCTACTTCTTTTTTTCTCTGGTATCACATATACTGCAAATATTTTATTAAGGGTCGCATTACTACATGAGGGGATGCTGGTGTAACAGGCATTGCAGTTGCAGATATTAAGTAGTCATAAAGCAATACAAGTAAATAACCTGTACTATAAATGGTCTCATGAAAGTCTTTACTGACATTCATGCACACTGTTTAGGTAGTTCAGACATTTGAATACATACACTCTTTACATATTGTATGTTCTATCATTTCATTCATGTTGAAGAATCAGATCTGCCTTACTATTGCTATTAATATTTCTTAAGTATGTCTCATGTAATGCTTTAGTTGATTTATTTTACAGTTCCTTGGGTATAATCATTTGTATTTCATGTTCATGTTTGTAGAAACAATTTCTTTACAAACATCCTATTTCTTTATTTTGGCACAATCACTAAAATCATTAGTCTTGTTATGCTGTAAAATATTTAAACAAAATTACTTAACCTGTTGAAATACCTTTGCTTCTTTCTGCTTCTGTCTATCTGAGCATCAGAGATTTCTGACTGAATACACATGGTCCTCCAAAACTCCTTCTAGACTCATTCCCTTTCCTTTATATATCACAGGATGCCATAAATAATCTGCAACGTTCACTTTTTTTTACTGCACTTTAAATTGCAACTTATTTGCAACCTGAGAGAGATTGTGTCTCTATTCTGAGTGGTGGTTTAGACTTTTTACAGTGTTAAATATCTTAAAACAATGGTGAATGAACAATTCAGGATAAAAAACAAACAAACAAAAAAAACTAAACAAACAAAAAAAAAAACAAACATAAAAATACAGTCATGTAGCAGTACTTTGATAGAACTTTCGTGCTTTCATCTGCATTAACACAGACTTCATCATAAAAATGAAAAATACACCCATTTACATGTTTCTTAAATATTAAACCTAAAAGTGATGTCAAACATTCAGTCTAAGCATAATATATGCCCTCTGGTTTAAAAAAACTTACAATGCAGCATTTTATTTTAATTTAAAATACAGTTGATATGTAATGCGGCATGCCTCATTTAATCCTGATATCTTTATGACTTAAATTATCAGATCAGTTTTTCATTTACCAGAATAAGTTTCAGTGTCACCACCACCATCTTGTTTGGGTCTATATTAAATGCTCGAAGAGGCATTACATCGAATGCCTCTTCAGTGA
Source organism: Protopterus annectens (assembly GCF_019279795.1). NCBI lineage: Eukaryota > Metazoa > Chordata > Ceratodontiformes > Protopteridae > Protopterus > Protopterus annectens. The sequence continues at coordinate 158,568,397 of NC_056742.1, forward strand.
CACATAAATACTGACCACACTAAACCGCGAACATTCAAAACAGCATTTTCTTTCCCGGAGAAAGAAATCGCTAGTACCAAAACCACATACACACAAATTTAAACATAACTAATTGGGGGGCTTCGCCTCCCAAATCCCTCAAAGTGGGGGGCTGTGGCCCCCACACCCCCTAACTAAATATACCAACTCTGAGATCGTACTACAGTGGGGTAAAGGACAATGTCATAGCTCAGTCCAAGTGATTTTTTTACAAATCGCTGATCTGAGCCTTAGCTATTTTCAGATTTTGGTTTATATGTGAAGGTGAAATGGCATTCGCTGCAATGCAGTTTTGCCGATCTAATATAGACCATGTTATTCTACCACATATACAAAATACACTGGATGTGAACCTTTTAAAATTCATGCAAGTCTTTCTGTGCTTGTACAATGCATTGCTTTTGTTATTATTCCTTACTGCTTAAGGGTGCTTATATGTTTTTTTGCATTCATTTCCTGTTTGCCTTTAATATATAAACCATATCTAGACTATTGCAATCAAATCTATTGTTAATTTCAAGAAAAATACTTTATCTGGGTATCTAACTTTGCAAATGATACTAAGATAGGCCTGACTGTTACTAACTTGCACAACCACTTCAAACTGAAGGACTTCCTGGGCACTCTGTATGACTGGTCATTGGGATGTGCATGTATATTTTGACATAAAGAAGTGCATGATAGCTTACTGTGGTTCACAGAATATGAACTATACTTATTCCATAAATGATTAACTATTACCAATGTGTAATAATAAAAGACCAAGGATTATAATTGATTCAGCCTTGAAATTTGATATAAATGTAAACAATATTATAAGAAAATACTGTCATATGGTATGTAATCCTCTACACTTACTACTGGCAACCTGAGATATTACTCCTATTGTACAAATCAGGCCACAACAAGAGTACCATTGCTCCATGTGCATTTATCATGTTAAGCATAAAAAAAGCTTTAAAGAATATGGAGACCATTTATTTGAAAATTTTCGGTAATTAAGGCACATAACTTACAGAATATAAATGGAGCTTTGCGAAACATTCCGAATAAATTGTAGACTTTCTGAGAGGAATTCATTCTAGTGTTTAAGTGCTCAAAGGATGAGGACCTAACATCTACCCTCAGGATACTTTTTGGAATTGTATTATGTCATATCTTTACAGGAAGATCTATTGAACACTGCAACAAAGGTATTTTTTTCTTGCATATAGTCTATAGACTATAGAATTTCTGCTGGTCTCAATAAGAACTGTACCCATCATTTCAGTCTTTAAATGTCACCTAGATTTCTGGTGTTGTAATAGGTTTTATTATACACATCACTGATTACAGACTCCACAATTACCACTTTATAAAGATTTTGAGCATGTTTCCCCATATGCATTGTATGTGTTACTACTCATTTATTGATGAATCATTTTATTAAGGAAAACAGCTAAAAACAATGCCATAGTGCCACTAGGAGCTATGGATGTCAAGTGAAAATACATCAGAAAGCAGTACAGGTAATAAATTTACATATCCTACTAGTGACTTAGCTCTAATATAAGTTGAGAGATTCGATTATCATTCAAATAAAATTTTGCCTCAGTAACCTTTCACTGGTAATATCACTGCTGAATTAATATATTTTTGTCTTTGCTTTGTGTAACAGACTATGGCTTTACTTTTTCAGTACTATTAAGCTGAACATCATATTTTACATGTTACCTATTAACATCCTTGTGTTTAAGTTCAGAATCCTTATCATTATTTTGTGCTTTGTGTTTATGTCATGTTTAGTTACTGTGTGTTTAATTCTTTTGTCTCTCTCTGTTAACTGTTACTTTTTCTCGTTAGGAATATTTCTTTATGTATAATGTTTGCTACGTCTATTGATGTCTGTTTGATTATCATTCTTCTATTCATACCTTGGCCCCTGTTACTTCAGTTTTTCTCTTGCACACCCTGACATAGTGATGTTTCTTCTTCACTGTCCTCTACAATATTAGACATGCTTTTATTCTTTTCCTGTCATTTGCATTTGTACATGCAATTTGTTTCATTTTATAGGTTTATAGGTTGGTACTAGGCTGTCAGCCCTAGGGCCTATACAAGCCTAGCCATAACAGTTCCCTGGCTATTTCTTGCCACACTATTTACTTACATGCAGTACTTTGCCATCATCTCTTGTCTTGCATTACTTGCTTTTCATCTAAGACCTCCTATTTTGTGTGACGTCATATGAGGCTGTCTCAGTATCTCTCTTCTCACTGTGACTGAACTGCATGTCAGTAGTATCAGTGTTTTAGGTTTTGCGTTTACTGTTTCTTGCTGGGGTTCTTAACCTTATATAGTACATGTCTGGACTCATCCTCTTTTCTCACAGCAGTTCTGAATATATAGATTTCATTTTGTGCATTCTTCTTTGGCTGAAAGTCCCTGGTTAATTTTTCCTTTGCATCACTGCGTTTGTGGTCCGGATTAGTCATATACTAATACACTTGATAGAAAGTATCATCTGCCATGTCATGTGCAAAAGGACTGTTTCAGTCTTTTGTCACTAGTTACGTTAAGGGCAGCATTCTAATAATTTAACCCGGATGCAGATTTCTTCCACTGTGCCTCTGTATTGTGTGCATCCCAATCACTATCATACATTGTCATTTTAACTATAGCCATAGACATCTGTCTTCAGCATGGTTATTTATGTATTTTTTTCAGGGTGGCTGTCTTGTTTCTGCTCATTACACTCTTTAGTGTACTGTATGACTCTACTTTATTACTGTATTTTTACTTATCTACTGTATAAAGGTAACTGAATTTTATTTGAATGAAGTTGCTACTTTCTGTTCCAATTCTGTGGTTCTGCCTTTAAAAAAAACATACACTCACATCATTTAAAATAATAAGCATTTTTTTTCATTCTTTAACTTTTTACAGTTTAGTAAATGTGGAATAGGAGATACCTTATGATTTTAAAAGTGGCAAAGGAGCTGTCATTGTACAGATGTGTGATGTGGAAGAACTACAGTGTCAGCGCTAGCCACCCAGTGGTGTTAAACCTTGGCTGTGGATGATTGTCACTGTTGAAGTGACACTCCGACCCCATGTGTGGTAAAAGACGGTTAAGGATGGATGGAATGGAGCTGTCACTGTTTACTAGTTCACATTCTGTAGTTCCTTACACCATTGCCAAATCTGGGCTTGTTACATATGCAACTATTCAGCTCTTAGGCTGTTTTTGGCTTGACAACAGGAATGAAAACTCCATAAACATGATAATGGCTATTAATGCAGTAGGTACACAGACATGACTTTTTCTGTGCATAAATACTGAAACAGAGACAACGGCATGCATAACAATAGATGTAACAATTTATTAAAGCAGCCATTCATCTGTTCAAATGGATATTCTGTGTGAAAAAGCCAAACTGATAGATAACATAACTTTTTAGCAACAGTCCATGACTGAATGTGGGTAGTGCAGTACTTACCCATGGCTGGTGGGTAAATTCTGCATTATCCGCACACAGAGCTGGACGGCTAGTACTAAGCAGTGACATTATTTAAGAAATAATTATTTATTTATTTTTGTGTTGTTATTGTTTTTTTTGTCTGAAGGCGTAAAGAGTATGTATATTGATTGTACAATTATGACATTCTAACATTTGAGTTTTTTTCTAATGTATGGTTCTTTTTAATTGCTGTTTCTGTCTATATATATTGGGACGGTGAGAGCACTTAAACAGGTGAAAGAAGTTCTATAGTCTGTAGACTCTATGCAGGAAAAAATATCTTCAGTAGCTGTGCGAAAAATAAGTACCATGGCTACTGGCTAGCTACCAGCAGTTGTGCTACATATCTTTGGTGCAGCCTGGTTATTTTTTGTGTGACTACCAAGTATGGAACTTCATTCCCTAAACAATGTTGGACTTGCAATGGAAATGTTGATTGTTCTATTCAATCAACATAAATGTTTTTGAATACTAATGCTCCTTTACAGTATAATTTAGCTGAATATGTCTCCCAGTTATACAATAAAATATAGAAATGACTACTGATTAACAATAGTGTAATAAGGTTCATACATTATTAATTTTGACTACTTATATCCTCTTCTTCATGGATTAATGCTCAGCCTATCAGCATCTCATACTGAGTTCTTTCCATCAATATGAAGTTTGCAAGTGAATAGTATAGCTAAAGATCCAGGCTTGTAGATCTAATGAAAAGTCACTTATCAGCAGGTGAAAAATTATTCCTGGCTTGGGGGGGGGGGGGGTGTGCAAAATATCAGCTTTGAGAAATATGTATCTTTTGCTGGATCATTGACTGTGGCATTTTTAATTTTCTACAAGTGTGACTGTATCATTTTGGGGATGAATTAATGTCATTTCATCTCCACAACATTACATAACTTTCATGAAGAATATGGACATATATATATAATTATTACACTGGTTTCTTCTTTTCTGTGTAATTGAAAACTTGTATTACAATAAGTGCCCTTGAACCCAGTTATATGACCCTTTCTTCTCTTTCTCAGTAATTAGATATGTTAACTATGTTGAGTGTGAACACTGTTCTAAACTGGGACAGTCTTTATCTTGCTGACTGGCTTGCCTATAACTCAACAAAACTGAACATATCAAGTAAAGATACAATCTGCTTCCTTTACAGTGCTGAATATTTCCTTGCCTCCTTAAGGACTGCTTTTACTGGATGGTTTCTTATAGTCACCTTAACCATAACAATAAGAATGTCTTCAGGTCTGCTATGATACATAGTGCTTACTGTGCTATAATCTTGGTTGCATTTATCTAGATGTGCTTAAACTTCTAATCACATCATGCATTAACATCATGCACATAGGCAACCTATCCTCAAAATCAGACAGGTTTCATATTCATCCGGCTGCCATGTTAAATCTATTCAGCATGCCAAGTGACATATTATTAAACACAGAACTTCTGGTATCCACTTGCACAATACTTGACTTTAGTGCAGTTCCAGTCCAATCTTTTTCTGTGTTCTTATATATTCCAGGTTGTTGTCCACGTCCACATTTTTTCAGAAAATGGGATAACAAATCTTCATTTTTATTGTGCAGACTTAAGCTTAACCCTTCGTCTTTCTTGTGTTTTCATCTCAGCCTTTTCTCACACTCCATATGATATTAATGTAATGGCTCAGTCTTATAATCATGAGCATAAGGGACATCCATTTGTGACTTCCTACAGTTAACCTGCTGATGCCCTTGTTACCTCTCTAATAATAATTATTGACGCATTCGAAGGGATATACTTACTCAGCACGTCTTTTTTATAAACATTTTTATTAAATCACAACTAAACAGTGACACAGGTAGACACACATTAAAATAAAAGAAAACAGACAGTAGTAACATTTTTAATGTATTATACACGTTTCATTTTTTAACAATTATAATTCACTCCAACATTACATAAATTGTTCATTTCCTTCCTTTAATACTTATTGCTTCTCCTGAATATTTTTCTACATGGATTGTTCCCACATATTCTACTTACTTCTATGTAAAGATCCCACCTCCAATTATTTTATCTCCTTTGCAATATTCAGTATTTCAGTTATAGCTGGCTTAGATTTTGATTTCCATTTTATAGCAACTGTTTTTTTGCAGCAAGTAGCTTTAGACTTAGTAAGGTCTCACTATGTTTAGACATAAAGCCTATGTCCCAGTTCCCTCTATTGTGTTATCAGCCCCTGGTATGGAATGCAGTCTCTGGCCTCATCCCACTCCATTAATTTTCCACCCCCAGTTATTTTCTTACAGTACTTTGGTTCCATTGCTAATTTTCTCCTGTAGATTGCAACTCCCTTTTATTTATTTTCTATACCCCTATTAGCAGTCATCTGTTCTACATTCCATTGTTGGCATAGTTTTTAGAATACTTTCTGATACTTTATGAATATAATATTCTGTATGGTTCTTATTTTTCTCCTTAAGGACCTGCATCCAAAATCCTACTCTTTCCTTTTATTCATCTTCATAATCTACCACTTTGATTTATAACCTTTTGCTTGAGTTTTTTATATATATATATATATATATATATATATATATATATATATATATATATATATATATAAGCCTTCACTGCATTGCTCTAATGAGTCCCTTTAAATCAAGTAATTCTAATCCACCTTGTTCTGTGGGGAGAATCAGCTTATGCCGCATAACTCTTGCCCTGTTTCCCTCTCAGATAAATTTCTTGAACTACATATCACTTACCATACACAATTTCTCATCTGTTTGATAAAAATATGCCTGACCTGTATATAAAATTATAGGGATTAAACATTTTCATTGCTTGTTTGTTACTATCCATATCCATAATCAAAAACTTTTTATCAGTTTTTATATTATCTTGTGTTTAGTATCTTCTCATATATCCTTAATTGCCATAAGAGAATCTGTTTTAATCCATATACTCAAACACTTTGTCTTACCATGTCCCCATAAATATGGATATTGATGAACCAATTCACATATGGCTATATAGCTTACCACTATAGCCTTTGTTTTATCTTCATTAATTTTATATCCAGAAAAGTCATGAAACTGTCTCAAAATTCTAAAATTATTCTACATCACTGAAGCACATCTTAACCCAATAAGCTACAGGGACATGTAGGAGCAGCACCTTTCATCCAAAAGTCAAACCTGTGTATTAGAACATAGCTTAGCATAATAAATCTCCAAAGTAACACGTTTATATGAGGCTTACACATTTCATGGACCCAATCCTTATTTGTGACTCTAACAGAACTTGCTGAAGAGACAGATTCGTATCCCAAAAGCTACCTTGTCTATGGAGTAAACATCCCATCTTCATAAAACAAAACCCGTCTCTCACTCTCTTCCAAAAGAATTTGGATAAATGTAAGGGGAACTGGAAATTCACTCCCGGGTGACTACCCATGTCCCTTATGGACTGAGCCAATCTGTAAAATGAGTCAGGGCTCCAACACCCAAAGACCCACTACCCTGATGCTACCCCATCTCATATCTGGGGGATTAAGATATAATATTGTCATTTCCTGGGTGTTATTGGCTTGTAAAAGCTCTTGTACCATTGGCTTAGTAATCACCTGTGAACCTATGAACCTACATCAGCTTCACTCTTCGGGAACCTTTTCAGTACAGAATGTGGGCTTTATTTTGCAATGTCTTTCTAATAAGTAGATTTGGATTTTGGATGGAAGTTGCTAGTCTTTCATACAGTGTAAATGATTGGAGCCTTGGGGGTCTGTATAAATGGTCACTCTGAATTATTCTGCCAGGATAAATTGTTTTGTCTTGTATGGCATTTCTTTTTTTTTTCTTAATGTGACTTCTGTACATTATTGGGTTTGCATAAAAATGGGAATAGTATGTCTAGTGCAATCACCCTACAAACATAACAAAGCAAGTAAAATCAATTAGTAATAGTTCTTTCTAGTTTTCTTCTTCTGTGAAAGGCCATTTTATGAAGACTTTAAATAAAAGAGAGCATTCCAAATATAACTAAGACGTCATGACAGAAAGTTAAAAATATTAGCATATTGAGCATTGGAAAATACAGACAAGAAATATGGTGGCACCATACAGCCTTCTAGTCTGTTATACTTAAGGACTAAGCAAATTAAAGTTTGGGCAATTATAGAAAAAGACACACACACATCAAGACAGGCAGGCAGGCTTGCTTTGTTGAGATGTATTGCAGAAATCAAAATGAACAGTATCTCAGTGAAGTCTGCACCATATCCTCATAGGTAACACTGGGGGAGGCATTTCCTAATAACATTTGTGGCCAATTGTACTTCCAATTGAAAGGCAAGCAGATGAAAAAAAAAGTTTTAGAGTCTGACACAATATCCGAATCTGTACAGGATTCAGATCTGACATCCTAGATCATGGACAGAGTACAAGTGCTATCTGTCTTGCTTGTCTTAACAATGAGCTGCTGCTGCTGCGAATGTAGAAATCCTGAGAATTTATAGTTCCTAAATATGCAAGAATTGTGTAGAAGCTATTGATTGGTGTAACATTAGGTTTTTGACTAATGCTCCATGAATATTCTTATCAAAACAATGCTTATAAATACATTTGAATTTGTTTTAAGAAAAAAAAAAAACAATATTCTACCCATCATCTGTGTCCCAAACAACAATCATGGCATCAGTTATTTGATTTCTGAGTGTTTTATGACTACTATGTCTGCTATTCAAATTATTACTTTTATTGCTGAAAAAAGAAAGTGCTACATGTTTAAAAAATAACAAATTACAAGTAAGGAAACAAACACTGAACTGTTCCAAGCAGAGCAGATGCCTTGTTGTGTCCCATCTAAAGGCTTTTGTCTTAATTTATGTAAACCAGACCTGCATAGCAATTTTCTCATGTAAAAAAAAAAACATGCAATAAATAATTAAGTACATGTGATTTGTTCATGTTTTGTTGTGATTACTTTATTTTCCTTTTTGTCTGTCTTTATTTTGGTAAGTCTAATAGGTGTAAGTGTCGTATATGAGAAACATAAGAACACTGATACAGTTAGATGACTTGCCATGCTAATGGTGATAGAATCAAAACTGTTGCTTAGGTATGACTAGCAACTCGTACACTGAGCCATTGTGCTACGTTGTCATACACTGCAGTCTAATGCAGTAATAGATTAATCAGCTATGACTAGGAAAATGTTGCATTGGTGTGAAACAGAAAGCAGTAGTATATAATCAAAGTTGTATTTCTACTATTCCATTTGCTCCATTTCTTTACCACCTCACCATTACTTAGTTTGTTCATTTGTTAACTGATTAAGCCCACTGGACATGTATGTGTTTTTCAAGTGCTACCCAAGAGCGCTGTCCAGTTAAATGACTTGTGAAAAATCATAAAATAGACAAAGTGAGGTAGAAGAAATCAAACCTTGTACCCCTCACTTCAGGACACAGCTCATTAAAAGGTCATTGCTTTAATGATCTGCACTGACAACCAGATAGCCTTTTAATTTTGGAGGGTAAGCTATAATCTGATGAAATAGGGGGTTGCTTAAGAGGGGATGCCATGCTTTTTTAACTGCTACAATGAGTTTAAGAAGCAAATAATAAAATTACCCATTTTATATTAAAACATTTCTTAAACATTGATTTAATTTTGAGTAATAGTCCTGGTCAGCATTTAATGTTTTACTACCTGGGTAATATTCAACATACTCTTACTTTTCTCTTCTGAAGTACTTGCAACTCTCTTCTCTGAAGCTATTTTGATGAACACATACCATTATCTTTACTACCAGTGACTTTTCCTGGCAGTGCACTACCCCAGCCCAAAAACAATATTCTTAAGAGTTCTATCAGTCATTGACAGTAGTACGCTTACAGCATATGTATGTCTCCTAAATGATGTTTGCTATAATATATCCTCATTAATTTGTGACCAGAGTGAGAATATGAACGTGTAATACAGTGCATGTTAAATATGAAAATTTTTGTTCGCTGCAGTTTATGTGTGAGAACCATCTACATATTCACTGTTATAATAGTAAATGTATATGAATCTCTAATGGACTAGAAATTAAAATGATGAGCCTGAATGTCATATAAAAAGAAGAATTCCTATTCAGTAAGCATTTCAAATGCTGATTGCTATTTGCTTCTTTGTATTTTTGAAATATTGGAAGATGGAGACACTGTTCTCCTACAGCTACAACATGTGAGTGAAGCAGGATTTTCACTTCACTTTGAGATCCTTCTTTGTGGCATCGTATCCTCAAAAGCTTTATTATTTTGGCTGTTTTTCTTGCTCTGCGTACATGCAATCACCTGTGTTATTTCTCCAAATAAACACAATGCTATGTGTTTCAATCCAATGATAAATGACTGTGTATTTTTCTGTTCAAGTGCCTGCCAGTTGGAACCCATTACCCTGCAAACATCTGTTTTATAATTTAAAGCTTCCTTTTTGGCCAAGTATGTTGGTACTGCTCCAGATATAGCTAAGCTGGGACCTGGCTATGCTTGGAAAATGAGAGAGACAGAGAATGGAACTCATGGCTAAAGCCAGTAATATTCCAGACATGAATATACTCTTTTAAAAAACAGCCCGCACCAAGCCATGATAAATTATATTTCAAACAACTAAAAAATGCTAAAGCTCATGTAAAAAAAACATTCATAGTATAGTGCAAGAGGGCAACTTGCAAAATGCATTCGGAAAGAAAGACTATGGTTATATAGTAGAAGCTACACATTTACTTCGGAGGGGTACTCAATAACATTTTACTCACAAATCAAAGTTTTATATCAAAATATCATTATATACCAGTTGAGAGTTAATGCCGCATGTGCTTAAAAGTTGTATTCTGTTGATCTGAGGTTGACTGATATACATATTGAACACGTCACTCAACCAGACTTGTTTACACCAGCTGCATCTCGCCCAGTAAATCTACAAACTTATATCTGATTGTACCACTGTAATGTAACATTTTCTGCTAGTACGAAAAAACTGTGGTGTCTAGTATCTGCTTCAGTTTCTAGATAAGCTGCATTGACTAAGTAATTTTCTTTGCCCACAAACTTCACATGGTCCTCGAGGAGGGGGGGGGGGGACTTGAGATCTCCTATTTCAGTTTTGATATTTGTCCATCAACAACCCTGTTTTTCCCATTTTTTGGACATAGAGTGGGAGTGACAATCTCCTAGAGCCAGTGTTCACACTGCGACTAGCCTTGACATACAGATTTTTTTTTTTCATTTTTGGGCTATCACTGGGTATAATTTGGAAGAAACAACAGATTTTAATGTTTACCGGATACGCCCCACTAACCAAATAAGAGAAGAACATTAGCTATATAAAGCATTCTCCATCTGAGAAAAAATTGTGAATAAACCATAAAATCAGAGAAAGTTCTCTAGATAAATCTACTCTAGACACACCTAATTGTTATTTTTATTTTAAGGACATCAAGAAAAAAAAAAAAAAACGAGCAAAGATAGAGTTTACTAAGAGAATCTGTAGCTGCAAGAACAATTGTTTCTGCGACAGAGAACTGACAATATGACTATTCATCCTCTGCTGGTGTGGTATCAGATAGAATGTTATTAATATGCTCTTTAATAGTGACTTTAACAGCTCTTCTGAACAGCCTGAAGACAAATTCTCTTCTGAAATTTGAGAAGTTTAGCAATTTAACATGTGGACTCTGCAGACAGCAGTTTGTGGAGTCGTGCATTCTCGCAAATGTAGACATTCCTCTGAGCAGCAGAGAGCTGTGTTTAAAGGAGTTGACAAATAATCCATCTCTAGGGATAGCTGCATACAATGCATTCAGTAATTCCTGTCACAGTATAATGGCCAGACATTGTAGACCTGGAGACAATTCTGGCTGTAAGTTATTTATTATAACATTATACTGTATTACTGTGTCATGATGAGACCATGTGAAATTTAAAATAATTTAAATGGGTCTGCAGTTAGAAACTGGTCATTATTTTGTAGGAAATTTCTTACATCACCTGATTTGAGTAAAATTACAGCAAATTAAAATGCACTTTTCATAATGCAGTAGCACAATAATGTGATCTTCAGAGCATTTAACTGATCTTGAAGTATTTACAGTCACACCCCTCTGTTCAACAGAATTAAAAGAGCAACATAATTACTGCTACTCATTAGTAATTTTCATTTAAAGCAAGTGTGAGAACGATGACTCAGGGGTCTCAGTTATCTCTTTTACTATCAGCTCTTGTGTGTCAGCAGCTAAAAAACTTATTTCCAGGGGAAGCTATGTCTTTCTGAACAGTTCTGTGATAATTCAGCAGACTGTACTGCTTGTTCCTTGCAATGCATATGGTGCTAATTTAATGCTAACATAAACACGAGTTCATGTTGTCACAGTACAAAATTTGAAGAATTAAGACTATTATACAGAGCACCATGAAAGTGTTAAAGCTGTTATGAATGTGGATTTGGGATATTATCTTTTTGATTAAATCAACACTGCGGCAGTCACCATATTCTGCCTTATTTTCTTCACAAGAACCATATGCCATATTGTGAAACATATAAGAAATGGTGTCACAGTTTCTAAAGTCTGTATATTTAATTCAGAGGAAAGAAGTAATATAGTTTCTGATCTGTAAAAAATGTAAATAAATCATTATGTCATTCAAGTAACTTGTGCCACTGAAATGTCTACATTCTATAAATAGCATTTCCATTTATTTTCATGGGCATGGTTAATTATGTCCCTTTTCAATACATCCCCCTTCCAAAGTGGTTTCTTACTATAGTATCCTGTTTTCAAACAAAAAGGAAATAGATATTTAATCAATGTACCACTGCATTTAGATCCAGGATGTATGTTGTAGCAGGAAGATCTCCTGGTAGCTGATATTTTTATTAACCTTCATACTGCTGTGATACTGACATTTTCATCTTCAGAAATTAATGCTTGTATTATATGCTATGCTATAACTAGATGGCAAATTACTCTTGCATATGCCACAGAATATCAGTTAATCAGTCATTCTCATACAGAACAATAGCAGTGTAAAAATAGTTTTCTTCTTGGCTAATTGAACTCTCACTGCATCACTATATCTCATAAATGCATTTTTACTCTTAATACCATATTTCATTGTTGTTTTGCTATTTATCAGCCATGCAGCATAACAGCTCAAAGTGTTTCCATGAATTTGACACACGTGTGGATGTGTCCTGTATGTTTGTATGTATATGTATCTGTCTCTGTCTCTCTCTTTCTCTCTCTCTATATATAGTTTTATATATATATATATATATATATATATATATATATATATATATATATATAATATATATATATGTACACACACACACACACACACACACACACACACACACACACGCACACATTGAGAATTAATGGCACGTTCTGATTACCTGTGAAAGGAAAGACAAATTACATGATTTTTTTTATAACAATGCAGAAGAAAAATCATTTTAAAGCAGTGGAAACAGATGCAAATAGTGTGGTAAATACTGTAACAGAAGCACAGATGAGAGACTGAGTGACCAAGATAATGTCATTAGAGTTTAATTCATGTCACTGAAAAGTGAAAGATAGATGGTGAGGATGGCATGTAAAAGGTTACAGATTAAGCTGTAGCATAATCTAAAGCAGAGCCGAGCTGGTTCATTTAAATCCTAGTGCTTCTTAATTTTAAGTTAGCTGAGGAGGTAAAAATGGAAAAAAGGTCAGCAATCTGTCTATCCCTCCTAAAATATGTATTAAAGCTTTCTGTGCAGACTTGATTCACTGGTTTGTTTATTGATCATTGTTAATGCAGATATTAGAGCCTGTTTTGGTTTTCTAGTAATTTTTGAAGTTGTATCACTTGCATTTCTAGATCCCACATTAATAGCAGGAAGACATTCATTCCACGATACTATCAAACTTTCCACTAGTCCTTTATCCAGTGCTGTTTACGTTAAGATTTCATGTACAAATCCATCAAGAGTTCCACAGTAGCATGCAAAGTAGTCATAACAACTTCTAAAAGGAGTTAATCAACTGCTAAGGTCTTAAGCTGCTTTAGCTGCCTAATAACCTCTCTGTCCTGTACTGCAGTGATGTAGACCTCCAGCTTCACCCATAGCTGAGGGGATGCTTGCACATTATCCATCTTAAATACCTCACAATGCCCACATTTCTTGGTTAAACATTAGTCTCCTTAACCATGGGCAGTTTAGAATAAAACTCGTGAAACATTATTTTAAATTTATCACAAGTACAATTACTTTATCAGACTTCTCAATGCTAAGAAAGTGGAAACTGAATACTATATCACCAGAAAGTATGCCAGTAATCAACTTTGATTTAATCTCATTGTACAAATTTTGCATGTAAAGCAGTGTATAGTAAAACTACAGTTATTAGTAACTGCCACATTTACCCTATATTTTAATAACTTGATTTTATTCTGCCATGCTGCCTTTTGGAACTGTCAGTGAAGCAGCTGTCTGTGTAACCTTACCAATTCCCTTTTGAGTCTCCTTAGCTCTTCCATTTCCGGTAGGACATTTGAATCCATCAGTGAGTCCTATTCCACCATACTGCACACTCCCCACCTGTCGGTGGCTGATGTGCCACCTTTAGAGCTTGATTTTCTAAAGAGGGGAGTATCTGCATATTTCCATACCCTTACTGTGCCTCACCAATGTAAACAGAAGTGATATTGTGCATTGTTCTGACAAAAATGAGGTCAAAGTTGTGGAGGTGAAATAATCAGTGTGCTGCATGGGCTCAAATTATCTGATTATTATATTTATTTATTTTATTTATTTATTTATTTACTGGGAAATTCCGACTGGATGCAGGTCCTTTTTCAGCAGATGCCCGGTGAGCAAAGCTCCACATCAATTACATGATAAATAGAGATACAAAGTTGCAGCAATAGTAAACAACATTACATGTTGTATCGTCCATATGTCCATTCAGGGGTTATCTTTGGACCCTTCCATGTGACTTTCTTTGCCCTACTACCCAGTCATAATCAGCATTTCATTTAAGACTTAAATCACTGCTCCATATTATAAAATTAGACGAGAGTACGTTGTATCAGAACTCTTGCCTGCAACTCACAAACAAAGTTTGGCACATCTGTAATGAAACCATGAAGGGTTATAACAGCTCTTTTGGTTATTCGTATTTTAAACAATACATCCATCTTCACTTCAGCTAAGACCATTGCATTAGCTGACTTGCAGATCCTTGATTAACAAGACTGCAGTGCTGTTGCAACCAGCTTACCTTTATTACATCATTAGTTTTCAGCTTTTAGTCCCGAGGAAGGGTGATATCATTCCATAACCTTCCTAAACAGGCCAGCACTGTTCATCTCTTCTCAGGGCTTGCCAGCTTTCTTACATGTATTTGAAATCCAAAGAACAAAAAGGGCCATTATAATTTCTATCGCCATAAGTAGAATTATCTGTAAAGATTAGCTCTTTGTATTTGAAGGTGGTCTAGAACCTTTGACTTGTAGTTTCATTAACAGTTGTGGGCGAATTGTGAACTACTCTAAGATCTGTAAGACTCATTTAGTCATTTATTATTGTATTTTTGTATAAGCAGTGTTACTCTTAACGCTCTGCCAGGTCTGGTGCTTTAGACTGCAGTTTGGATTGCAATAGTGCCTGTATTGAAAGATTTGTTGCAGGATTTGTGCTTCTGTGCTTCTAATGCTGTTTTCTTGTTGACCATTTGAAATGTTGGGATTTGAAATATGAAGACTCAAAGGACAAAAGACCAGGCTTTTATATAGGAAGTCCAAGATGCCATTACCTGGAATATTCCATTTTCTCCAAGGTTTGGTAATCTTGGAGTTCGTATATATAAGTTCAGGGAGTGTGGAGTGAAGGGAAGACCCACCCCCCCCCACAAAAAAGAAGTTTTAAGGAGAAGAGCAATCATGGAACTTGACTCTTCTCCTGTGTTTCTGTCTTTTTTTTGGCATGTTGGCACTCGGTATTTTGAGTGCCGACATTTCACTAGAGAGACATTTACATTCTATCTTTGCAGCTACAGTTTTACATTCTGCATATCATTTGCCTGCTTAATGTTGCATTCCAGTACCTTTCTGTTTGTTGTATGTTTTGGCTTCTGTTTTAACCTTGTTCTTTCATGTGCTACATTGTTACAGCCTTTCAAGCATTACAGACACATTATGTACTGCTATCCCTACTGTTTGTAGACTATTTACAGTTTCTCCCTGCCCCACTTTAAAAGCTAAAGTTTCTGAAACTCTAACCTACTTGAGGTCATTGATCTATAGCTCAGAGTCATAATAGTAAGTAAACTGTGATTTGCTACAGGTTCAGAAGTCACATAACTCCAATATGGGATTCAATTGAATGGATCCCTTTCTCCTTCTCATCTGCTATAACTTGTACAGAGCTGCACCCACAACTCTTAGGAGTAGAAATCCCCAAACTCTGAGAAATCAGCATTCCATCAAAAAATGGCAGAAAAAAGCTTCACTGAGCTACATTTAGCACACCACTGCTGTTAGGCTCACCTCACCTAGTCTTGCTTTGTGAAGGGGAGATTATGCCTGTTAAACTTGGTGGACTTATTCGAGACAGTCACCAAAGCCCTAGACGAGGGAAAATTTGTGTTTATGGCCTACCTAGACTTAGCCAAGGCCTTTGACACAATCCCCCACTCAGGCATCATTGATAAACTCACCAAGCTGGGTATCAACTCATGTATTGTCATGTGGGTTGCAAACTGGCTCACTGATAGAACTCATATGGTCAAAATGGTGGACTCCACCTCCTCCAGCAGACCCATAAGCAGTAGTGTTCCACAGGGATCAGTTGTGGGACCACTACTGTTTGGAATCTACTTCCCTGAAGTACAGGCTAAAACTAAAGGACTGTGGCTGACAAAGTTTGCTGATGACTGCAAACTGGGAGCAGTCATTGAAACCCCTAGTGAAGTCAACATCATGCAAGAAGGTCTTATGCAGACTAATGACTGGTGGCAAAGTCATGGTCTTAAACTTAATGGAAAAAATGCAATAGCATCACCTTCCATAAGGCTGATGTTCCTGCAAACTACCACATTAGTAGAAATACCATAAGCACACAGTCAGTGATGAGAACTCTGGGTACACAGGTTGACAGCAACCTTAACTTTGATTACCATGTCTCCACATTGGTAAGATGGGCATTTTATATTGCTCATCTCTTAAGTAAGGGCATTGCCTCCAGAAAAAAAGAGGTTATGACCCCCGGTACTATTCCCTTATCAGGCCAGTAATAGAGTACAACACTCCCTTTGTTATGATCCTTTCCAAACACCTGCAGCAATTGGAGAGTCCACAAAGGTTCCTTACAAAGAAAATTTAGGGTCTTGAAGATCTGTCTTATGCAGACAGACTGAAGTCATTGTCACTTTACTCTGTGTCATACAGACTCCTCAGAGGCGACCTGTGCCTTGCATATAAAGCAATCTCTGACCCAGCTTTGATGGAAATGCTGCACATTCGTAAGTCAAATGGTACATGGGTCACTTGCTCAAAGGACATAACCTGGTATGTGACATCAACAGAACTTGCTGAAGAGACAGATTTGTCTCACAGAGGTTGCCCCACCTTTGGAACAGGCTTCGTATTCATGTTAAACAAAGCTCCTCACTGGCAATATTTAAGCGTAATTTGGATGACTGGCTGGGTAACTGTGAATTCACCCTGGGGGTTCCACCTGTGTCATTCTTGGACAGGGGCAATAGGTGCTGATTTTAGTGTCTGCTTGAACAAGACACCTTTGGGAACATAGGTTGAACTTGGCTAGGCTTGTAATGGTCCTGGAGCTGTTAGCCTAGTAACATCCTATGATCCTCTACTGGTTTATCTGCGTAAGAGCTTCTTTTACCTATAAGAGACCTGAAATGTATTTGTTTTTCAGTTGAATTGTATAGTTTATAGGTCATATTAAAGGTGGGAAAGGTTTTGAAATGATTTATTGTGGTCTCATTTTTTATATCACAAAAACCTGGCATTTTAACAGGGTTGTGTACCCATTTTATATCCACTGTACATATATAATGTCCCTAGAGGCAAACATCTTACACACAGTAAACTCAGACACTAAAATCCTCAGCATTATGCCACACTTTACCAAGACCATCACAATGCACATATTCTATCATATGCTGAGGTTCTTAAGATTAACCTGTCTAAACCTTAAAGATTTTCAAAAAACAACACAGGCACAAAGCACATTCAGCAAGTTAAGCCTACCATTTCTCACAGCGCAGAGAGTCCCAAAGTTACAGATGCTGAGCCTGTAATGTGGGTATCTACCCAACCAAATATTCCAACTACAGGTGACTCCATTGTAAGGCATACACATGTACCTCTTACCAGGCTGAGCCATCAAAACACACATGCATTTGAACAGCAAATACCAGGATTACTGTACCTTAGCTCATGTGGGTGTCAATGACTTTAGATGTACCTCCCTAGACCAGAGAAAGAGAGACATGATGGAACTCTCAGAATGTGTCCCAGGCACGTATGAGCCTAGCAGTAAGCAGTATTCTACCGTCTCCAAAGATGATGCTACAATATAAGTAGAAAACAATTGACTTCAATAATTGGCTTAGTTTTTGGTGTCATTTGAACCTGACAGGTTCAGTGCAAACTTTACCCTCCCACCCCCAAAAGGACCCGTGTCCATTCCAGAAGATTGTAGAGCCCCAGACATCACAGACACATAGGTGAAAACAGCCCTTTCCAAAGCAAAAAACACAACATCACTGGGATCGGATGGCATCCCAGGCTGTGTCTTACACGAGCTCCAAAACGAACTAACCCCTAACCTAAACTCACTGTTCAAACCCAGCCTCACCACAGGCTGTGTACCCAAAGAATGCCATACAGCAACAGTTATCCTGCTCCACAAAGGTGGTGCCACAATGGACCCCGGGAACTATCGCCATATAAGTCTGACTAGCTTGGTCTGCAAAGCCATGGAGCGCATCATCATGGAACTCATCAACAGAGACATTGGGAGCATCCAGACACTGGAACCTACCCAATTCGGCTTTGTTAAAGGCAGATCCTGCATCCTAAACCTGGTCGACTTCTTTGAAACAGTTACCAAGGCCATAGATGAGGGAAAGGTAGTCCACACAGCCTACCAGGACCTCGCAAAGGCCTTTGACACCATTCCCCACTCAGGCATTATAGATAAGCTCACCAGCTTGAACATTAACCCCTATGTCATGAGATGGGTTGCAAACTGGCTCATGGATAGAACTCCCATGGTCAGAGTTGCAGGTACTATGTCCGACTCCAAACTGGTTACAAGTGGCGTCCCACAGGGCTCGGTCCTGGGACCCCTCCTGTTCTCTATATACTTCTCTGAGGTACAGGCAAGCATGGCAGGACTGTGGCTGACCAAGTTTGCAGATGACTGCAAACTGGGGGCCATAATTGTCTCCCCGGCTGACACAGACATCCTCCAGAAGGGTCTCACGGAGACGAATACCTGGTGTCAGAATCATGGTCTTAAGCTAAATGCCAAAATGTGCATAGTCATCCCATTTGGTAAGAACAAAGTGCCCACAAACTACCACATAGGAGGTAGTCCACTAAGTACGGAAGATGTAATTAGGGACTTAGGGACACAAGTAGATAGCAATCTCTCCTTTGACAATCATATTGCCAAAGTGGTTAGAAAATCCTTCTATGTAGCCCACCTAATCACAAAAGGGTTTGCATCTAGATCACAAGAGGTTATTGTGCCCCTCTACTCATCGCTCATCAGGCCCATAATAGAGTACAATGTCCCATTTGGGATGTACCTTACTCGACACTTGCAACAGCTGGAAAGACTGCAGAAGTACCTCACCAAGAGGATCATGGGCCTCAAACAGATGCCCTATGCAGCCAGGCTAAAGAAACTCCAGCTCTACTCGGTTGCTTACCGCCTTCTCAGAGGAGACCTGTGCCTTATGTACAAGGCCATGTCTAACCCTGAATTAATGGACATGCTCCACCTAAAGAAAACCAAATCTCTTAGAGCCACATGCTCTAGGGATTTAAACTTCAACACAACAATTAATAGGACATGCTGGAGGGACAGATTCCTGTCCCAGAGACTTCCCTCGCTCTGGAATAGAATCCCAATCTATGTTAGGCAAAGCCCCTCACTGACTCTCTTCAAGAGAAATCTTGACGAGTAGATGGGAAATCGTAAATATACACCTGGGATTACATCAGTGGCCCTGCTGGACAGAGGCCCAGGAAACTAATCTAAAAGGGAGGTGAAAACCAATACACTCTGGCTAGGCTTATAAATGCCCTTGGGCAGATAGTCTAGTACCTACCTATGAACCTATGAACCTATTTCATAGTGGTTAATAATTGTAAGTGTGGGAGGATATGATCAACAGATTATGCTGCTTCACAAAAGATGGCTTGCATCTGTCCCATGTATGGTATCCATTATTGTCAAAGCCATTGTCCTTCCCCACAGTGAACCTAGCAACATAATGTAACATGCAAAGGAAAATATGAAGTTATTACTGATCAAATCTAGGAGCAGAAACAAGAAACTCCCCTCCTTAGAAGCCCTTCTCACCTTAGAGGACATAGACATCTGTATAGTGACTGAGACATGGTTTAAAATGGCAGAGATCACTATGACTGTGCAGGGCGTAAATACCTTTCATGTGTTTAGACCAGCTATGGTGCAGGTGGGAAAAAAAGGTGCAGATGTCTCAATCGTCATTCACAAGAATCTCATATCATACATATCATACACTAGAGTTTCGTAATGCCTAAATAACCATCAGAAAGTTCCCATAGTGTGTATCAACTACCTATAGAACTCCCTCTGTAACTGAAGAAAGCAACATCTCTCTAAAGGAACTAGAATCGCACATTAAACCCAATGACATTTTCCTTGGTGATCAAAACTATCCCTCTATAGACTGAGAACCACAAGTGCACAGGCAGAGAGATTCCTGAACTTTGTCAATACAAACTCCCAAGAACAATTAGCCACAATATCCACTGGGGGGATGACATCTTGGAACTTGTCCTTACTAATATTGAGACATCTTGCTCCAACCCTTTACTATCTTCATCACTTGTTAGGTCTGACCATAAAGTAATCTTCTTTTAAATAAAACTGAAACCAGAGAAGTCTTCCACCCAATGCACCCTTAGAATTGTTTTTCTAAGACAAATTGCCTGCTCCTAAATGATGCATAGTAAAGCTTCAAATCACCACCAAACCAAGTTAACTCCACTGAATTCATGGACATATACACTACCGTGCTATACTAGCATGTAAACAGATGCATATAAGCAGCTGTACCCTGAAGAACCCCTGTGGTGGAACCCTAACTTTAAGAAGCTTTGCAATAAAAGGAAGAGAATTTTGACCAAAAATAAGAAGATTAGTTGTCAAAATAACCAAACAATTTAAGAACTTAATAAAATCAACCAAACCCAAGTTTGAGGCTAAAATAGCCATGCAAGCCAAAGGTAGTAGGAAAGGTCTTTTTCAGTTATGCTCGTAATCTCAGAAAAACAAAGCAGCAATGCACTGAGCTGATTGGGAATAATATTATGTACACTGAGGCTGCAAAATAGCAAATATACTGGCCGATATATTCAGCCCAAACTTTACCCTGCTCCACTTCTCTCACAAGATTTATCAGAAACTGACTCACCTCCAGCTATTTCACAAGGCCAAGTCCTAAAAGTGCTATCACAAGCTAAAAATAATATATTGATGAGTACTGACAATATCCCTGGATGCATCTTAAATGGCATGAAGCACGATTTAGCCAGCATCTACCAATACTCTTCATCCTCAGCTTCCACACATTGTTTGTACCAAGTGACTGTAGAACAGCTACAATCATTCTCCTGCATAAAGGAGGACCTTCTACAGACCAAAGCAATTTTTTATAAGAAAGTCCGGTACTTACGTATTATCACAACCAGATTTTTGCGATAATACAGGTTACTTCCGGATGTTTAAAAGTGACTGTTAATGTAGTGAAAATGGCATACAAACTGTTTTGTTTCACAGTGAAGGCTGTTTTATGCAGGGTTATCAGTACAAGCTTAAAAAAGTAATGTAGCTACTTATGTATGCCCTTTACCGGCAGTATGTCATGCTGTTTTTTGCAACTGCTCCTCTGTGTGAAGCATGCTCCCCAGCAAAAACACTGCTTTGAAGCCCTCCTGACTGTAATTGCTGACAACTCCCCCCCCACATACAATTAGAAAACCAGCGAATAAGCCATGCACAACTTTTCAACCATAACACATGCTGAAATCACTGAAGCACATCCTGACTTTGTCTGAATATATCACAATTACGACACCAACCCAAACCACAGATGGCAACTTCTGATGTGAAAAAAACAACCCCATAATCACCTGTCAATATCTTTCCCCATTAGTCATGCAAGTTTCTGTCACAGAGGTGTCTTTTCAGGCATGTCTAAAAACACTGACAAACAGTTCACTGAAAACATTTCCATGGGTGTCTCTTTTTATTGTCAGCATTGCTTCCGCACAGTTACAGTAATCATTTCGTCAGTAACACAGTAGCCCTGCCAATTGAAGCATGCCTGTGTAATGCACGCAAAACAGAAAAAAGAGGAAAACAATTGTTTTGCTTCCCGAATGTAAGCCAATTATTTTTTTCAGCAGTAAAGATGTTAAATATCAGCTGACATTATTTACCACACTTGTTTTCAGGCCATCATGCATATTACCGCAACCGCGAAAATCTGGTTGCGATAATACGTAAGTACTGAAAGTCCTTTTATGTTGTGCAGCTTATAAACAAAGGGATGTCATTCTCTCCCTTTATCCAGCCCTCATTAGGCCAATCATTGAGTATAATGCTGCCTTTGGCATCTGTTTGTCCAGATACATGCAACAACTGGAATGTCCACATAGATAAAAGGATAAAAGCTCTAAACAATGTGTCCTATATGGACCAAATCAGTATACTATAGACTGTTAAGGGGTGACCTGTATCTGACATACAAGGCCATCCTCTGACCAAATACTGATGGACCAATTGCACATCAGGAAGTCAAATGGTATCAGACATCTAAATCTCTTCTGAAAAATCAACAGAACAGTTTGGAGGGACAGTTACATCTCACAGAGGATGCCACTGCTATGGAACAGACTCCCATCCATGTAAAATAAAACTTATTCCTGCCCATATTTAAGTCCTGTTTGGACATAGGGATGGGTAATAGAAGATTTACCTCAGGACTGCCCCTGTACTACTAATGGACAGTGGCAGCTCCTAAATGTTTTATCCCATGCATTGATCCCCCCAGTTATCTATTGTATAATCCCAGTTATTCTCAGTAGGGGTAATACATAATTACTGACCATGGGATAGGTAAGGCCACTCTAATACTAAATAGGATAGGTTATTTTAAGCAGCAAAAGGGAAAATGGCTAGGCTTAAAAGGAAAGGTACTAGGATTGACTTAAAATGCCCCACAAGGGCAGCTATCCTATTACTTACCTATGGACATATCAAAAGAAAGCACCTGAAACTGTACACAAACCACCTATCTATGGCATACCACTTGAATGTAACCCAGTGTCTAATGTGTTGAATGCACTCTTTAGTATCAAAAACATACCAGTTCAGAGCAGCTGTACCTCTCAGCTGAGGAAGTACCAGGAAGAAGCAAAATGAAATGAAATGCAAGAGCTTAAAAGCAATGTAAGTAATATATATCCACAATATAGTAAAATGTGAGCTTTGCAAAAGTGTTGCATTAAATATATAATTATAAACCACTGCAAGAATTGCATAGATCTGTGAACCAGCTACAGTACATTATAAATATGCTCTTAGTATGTTCAGATATTTCCTAAAGATAAGATTAATTAAACTGACTCTATACAAAAGTGCTCAGAGCAGTAGCAAAATGTATTGGGTAACATCAGAATACTTCCCTGGTAGATTAGAGACACTTGTAGCCTTTTAATGCATTGATAGGACACAGGTATAGTTGATTTAATAGAATGACAGTCTACTATATATTAAGCAGTAGAAATATGCACACAGAAGGATGCCCATGGTATTGACCTAGTCTGTTGATGGTACTGGAGATCCAACAGGCCTCACTGTGTATCAGTGCAAGGAACTCTTCTACTGCTCCGTTGCAGGCTGTTTGTCATATGGTGCCAGTTCGATTAGTACAAAAAGAGTATGACTGAGAAATGCTCTTAGCACCTCTGTTGGCCTGTCTCTGTATACTACTGCCTGTAGCACCATGGAATACAGGCCACCATTTCAAGATAAGATATCCATAATATATTATGCATGTATAGAAATAGATCCAACCAATGCCACCAAAAACAGAACCATTGAAGAACCCCATGGAAACAACATATTACAGTAGATCAGTTTTACTACTGCAATAACTATAACATAGAAAAGGAAATTTTTGCCCTGGCACATAATTAATTATTTTTTGCTAGGCTAAATAAGGACAACTTTTAAATATTGCTCTTATATACTTAGGAAGTTAATAGAATTACAGGTTTTGCATTAGCATGAATTTCTCTAGGGTCTGAGTCTGAAACTCAAATGTCTGTCATTATTTTCTAACTTCAATATTTAATGATTTACCACTAATTTGCAAGAAAACCACAATTTTATAAAAAAAAAATGGTCAAACATATGAGGCAAAAATCTGGACATTCTGTGAAAATTTGTACAGTTGAGAGGTATGCTTCTTTGCTACACTAATTCAGAAATTTAATATAAAATGTCTGAGAGAATGTCTGTTTTCCTTCTCTAGAGGTTTAATTCAATGTACTTTTTCAATTAGCACATCATGGTCCTGTTTAGAAATGATTTACAAAGCAAACCTTCAATTTTAATAGCACTTGATAGTATTCTGATTAGGCTCCCACATAATGGCAGAAAGAGATTTTAGCTACCTAGCTTTCTGTGACAGTACCTTTACTGTAGCTTCCTGCCCGTCAGTCAGAGAGTTCTAGATGAAAGAATCTTCCTAGCTTTCACCCATGCCTCTCAATTCTCTGAATTTTTGCCTGATGTTTTTGGTATGTTCCTAATAAAAATCTGTGGTTTTCTAGCAAATCACAGAGGACTGAGTCACCAAATAATGCTGTGCATTTGAGTATCAGACTTCATATCTTTCAGAAAATGTGCAGTAACACATATCCTTTTATTCTAGCAACTTTCTAAGTTTTCAAGAGCAATATTTAAAATCTGTCCCTATTTTGGGGGGTTAGTTCCCTCATTATTTTAGGCTTTGTCCGGTGTGAAGAGGATGAGAGGTATGCTTTTGGCTTGTATCGTTCAAGCTAAATTAAAATATTTATAAATGCAGTTTATATCCCTCCTCCTGAGTGAGGTCATAGAGGATAATGTAAACAAATACTTGACCTTGTTCTCAATACTATAAGTTAATAATATTTGAAGACCTTAACTTAGACTTTAAAGGCCCACAAAAAACAAAGCAGACTAAATTAATTGAACTTAAAAATAAGTTAGTTAGTTAGTTAAGAAAGGTGCAAGAACAAATCATGGAACAAATAAACAGTCTCTCCAGGATGCAGTAATCAAACCTTTACTAGACAAAGCAGAAAGAAAACACATTTTACCTACCTCATGGAATGATTTTTGTCCTTTACTGACTCTCTGATCTTTAAAAACAAATGAGCTTCCTTTTCTGTCAATGGTTTGCTCTAGTTTGACTTTCTTGTTTTTAAATACCAATAAACATTCTTTCCTGTTTATTTTTTGTTCTGTTCTTGAATTTTAAAATCAGAATCTAAGCTCTGTGATTGGTTTTCAGTATAACTCTGCCAACTCATCTTCCTCTCCAGTGATATCATACAGAGTAATCATATTGATACAAGATTACAAGAACATAACATTTCTGTAGCAGACTGTTAAATGACAGACACAATGCTGAACAAATTCAAAGGTTTTCAACACATAAAAAATAATATTAGAATTAACAACTTTGGTAAGGCAACTGAAGACGTTTTAGAAAATATTAAAAACTATTGGTATCAGTAAAATTTTCTGCAATGCCCAACCAAATAAGTTACCAAATACAGGCACAGTAAACTCGATAAATAACAACATATTTGTAACTCCACCTTACTCAAAAATTTTCTTTAACAGCATCCCAGCTTCTTCCCTTCATCATTCCAATTTCTAATTCAAAACTATTAATAAATCATCCATCAGAAATTTATTGGAGACCTAGGTTACCATTATAACACAGATTATCATGTATCACACTGTAAATTTCTAAAACTGGTTGATCTGTATTATGTGAACCCATATCCTTCATAAATAATCTTATGTTGCCAAAAAAAAATCCTTTTCACTGCCCTTATGCTATCGTTCCACAAAGTTTCTTCTTCAGTATTACCAACAACTGCCAACTAATTTCAGTATCTGTCTACACCTTCACAAAATAATAACTAACTAAATAAATAAATATGGAAAAATGTATCTATGACAAAATGCTTGAATATATTAAAGAGCAACTTCTTAGCTGACATACGTTTTAGGTCCAAATATTTTACCATAACTTCTATTTGTTCACTAACAGATGACATCATCAAGTAAGATAGAACAAGATCTCTTTAACATATTTTTTAGATTTAAAATGTGCCTTGGAAAATGTTGATCATTTACTATTACTACAAAAGCTATCTTACTGAGAATTTTGTAAGTTTCATGCTACGGTTCTGCAATTAAGAATGCAACTCTTCTCACTGTGGCTTAAACTTTTTGTCCAACAGGGTGCCCCAGAGATCCCTGCTTGGCTCACTGTTATTGTCACTTTTTATTTTATGTATTTATTTCCTTTCTGTTAAACTTGATAGTCTGACTTTTCTATTTGGGAACCCCTTTTCAGCTGAGGCAGAGGGAGAAAAGTTCAATGAACCGACATGATTAACAAACGTTATATCACAATAATACAAAAATAGTGCTGAAATCTTTTCAAGTATGGTTACACAGGTCTTACATGTATCTTGTGAAGGTATACCTTTTTTTGCAAGAGAGGCAAATAGGAAGTGTAGTTTCACAAGTGCCATTCTACAATTTATAGATTTTTATAAATGATGCGCCCTAGTATCTGACTCATATTGACCATGTTATATAAACAGAGGATTTATTAACAAGTAAGGCCTACAAATCTTATCCTCCTCCTGGAGCTCATTTACTCCTAACAGCCTAACTATCAATACACAGAAATCTACAGCAATGTTTCTATGAAACACAGAGATTAGCTTGGCTCAAAACTTATCCATAATATACCCAACTGACAGACGGCTAAAAATTGCAACACAGAAAAGGTACATAGGGATTTTACTTCATCAGAATCTTTTCTTTCATTTTCATACAAAGCATCAGTTAGAAAAGGTACTCATTTAATTCTCATAATGCTATACATATTACTAACTGCAGCTAGACAAGCAACAGCAATAAATGTTACTGCTTCCTTGGCTGGCATATGCGCTGCATACAATAATCTCCTTGCTCTCTCTTCTAACACATGCATTTATAATCTGCAGAAAGCAAAAGTCTGAAATGTACTCATTTAGCAAAGAATAGAGAACATTAATGCATAACTATAGATAAAGCTTTCTGGCTGCCAGTAATAGCGAGAGATGCCTTTTACTAAATATGCTGACTTGTAGACTCATTAATGAGAACTGCTGTCACCACTATATAAACAAACAAACAAAAAATGATTCACGCTAGACTTTATACTTATCCTCTTTAAAATCTACAAAGCAAACAGCTAATAAGGTCTCCATACTCTATGACAACAAGATGAGATACAGTGAACTGTGTAACAGACTGAAGTTGGAGAGGAAATGCTTGCTGGGAACTTTAGCCTAAAATCTGTAGGGGAGGTCTGGGAATGCGTAGTGTATTGTTATATTATCTAGCCCACCAGATGTTGAAAAGAGGGATGATTATGATAGTTTCATAAAGAGAATAACCATGATGAAACCGTGTGATGGGGTATATCTTATCTTCCAGCTATAGAAAGGAATTCCTAAAACTGGATAGTTCAAAGAAGTAATCTCCATGGTGAACCTTTC
This sequence comes from Protopterus annectens, assembly GCF_019279795.1. Lineage (NCBI taxonomy): Eukaryota > Metazoa > Chordata > Ceratodontiformes > Protopteridae > Protopterus > Protopterus annectens. Next base: position 158,596,114 of record NC_056742.1, read on the forward strand.
AGCAATGCCAAATCTATAAAAGGAGGGATATAAGAAAAACACCAGTAGAAGCCACATATAAACCGAATGTGTGTGTATCGGCAAAAAATGAATATCCTTAATCTCGTCTTCACAAAAGTTAATCAAGTATTGGGATGGTAACATAAGCCAGAAAACAATGGCATCCTTTGGTCAGTGTGATTAAAGATGTATGGCACTGGATAAGGACAACTAGTACTGTGATATGTCACTGCAGAATAAGTAGAATGCAAACTTCTAGGAAACAAAATCTGAGCACTGAATTAGGGGAAAAAAACGTACTTCAGTGTGTAAGTTTTGGAGATGTATTAGTGAAGATGTGAGCCGGAGTTTAAGTGGCAGCATAAGGACAAAAATATGAAGCATGTTAACAGAAATATGAAGCAAGGTAAGGAGACTCAAATACAAAGCACAGTAAGGATACTCAAATGCGAAGCACAGTAAGGAGAGATAAATATGAAGAACAGTAAGGAGACAAATATGAAGCACAGTAAGGAGACTCAAATACGAAGCACAGTAAGGAGACTCAAATACAAAGCACAGTAAGGAGACTCAAATACAAAGCACAGTAAGGATACTCAAATATGAAGCACAGTAAGGAGACTCAAATATGAAGCACAGTAAGGAGACTCAAATACGAAACACAGTAAGGAGACTCAAATACGAAGCACAGTAATGAGACACAAATATGAAGCACACTAAGGAGACTCAAATATAAAGCATAGTAAGGAGACTCAAATATGAAGCACAGTAAGGAGACTCAAATACAAAGCACAGTAAGGAGACTCAAATACAAAGCACAGTAAGGATACTCAAATGTGAAGCACAGTAAGGAGACTCAAATACAAAGCACAGTAAGGATACTCAAATGCGAAGCACAGTAAGGAGACTCAAATACAAGCACAGTAAGGAGACTCAAATATAAAGCACAGTAAGGAGACTCAAATACAAAGCATAGTAAGGATACTCAAATAGGAAGCACAGTAAGGAGACTCAAATACAAAGCACAGTAAGGAGACTCAAATATGAAGCATAGTAAGGAGACTCAAATACAAAGCACAGTAAGGAAACTCTAATACAAAGCACAGTAAGGAGACACAAATACAAAGCACAGTAAGGAGACTCAAATATGAAGCACAGTAAGGAGACTCAAATACGAAGCACAGTAAGGAGACTCAAATACGAAGCATAGTAAGGAGACTCAAATACAAAGCACAGTAAGGAGACTCTAATACAAAGCACAGTAAGGAGACACAAATACAAAGCACAGTAAGGAGACTCAAATAGGAAGCATAGTAAGGAGACTCAAATATGAAGCACAGTAAGGAGACTCAAATATGAAGCACACTAAGGAGACTCAAATATGAAGCATAGTAAGGAGACTCAAATACAAAGCACAGTAAGGAGACTCTAATACAAAGCACAGTAAGGAGATACAAATACAAAGCACAGTAAGGAGACTCAAATATGAAGCATAGTAAGGAGACTCAAATATGAAGCACAGTACGGAGACTCAAATACGAAGCACAGTAAGGAGACTCAAATACGAAGCACACTAAGGAGACTCAAATATGAAGCATAGTAAGGAGACTCAAATATGAAGCACAGTAAGGAGGCTCAAATATGAAGCACACTAAGGAGACTCAAATATAAAGCATAGTAAGGAGACTCAAATATGAAGCACAGTAAGGAGACTCAAATACAAAGCACAGTAAGGAGACTCAAATTCAAAGCACAGTAAGGAGACTCAAATAAGAAGCACAGTAAGGAGACTCAAATACAAAGCACAGTAAGAAGACTCAAATATGAAGCACAGTAAGGAAACTCAAATATGAAGCACAGTAAGGATACTCAAATACGAAGCACAGTAAGGATACTCAAATGCGAAGCACAGTAAGGAAACTCAAATATGAAGCATAGTAAGGAGACTCAAATGCGAAGCACAGTAAGGAGAGATAAATATGAAGCACAGTAAGGAGACAAATATGAAGCACAGTAAGGAGACTCAAATACAAAGCACAGTAAGGAGACTCAAATACAAAGCACAGTAAGGAGACTCAAATACGAAGCACAGTAAGGAGACTCAAATACAAAGCACAGTAAGAAGACTCAAATACGAAGTACAGTAAGGAGAGATAAATATAAAGAACAGCAAGGAGACAAATATGAAGCACAGTAAGGAGACTCAAATACAAAGCAAAGTAAGGAGACTCAAATACAAAGCACAGTAAGGAGACTCAAATATGAAGCACAGTAAGGAGACTCAAATACAAAGCACAGTAAGGAGACACAAATACAAAGCACAGTAAGGAGACTCAAATATGAAGCATAGTAAGGAGACTCAAATATGAAGCACAGTAAGGAGACTCAAATATGAAGCATAGTAAGGAGAATCAAATGCAAAGCACAGTAAGGAGACTCAAATACGAAGCACAGTAAGGAGACTCAAATACAAAGCACAGTAAGGAGACTCAAATACAAAGCATAGTAAGGAGACTCAAATACAAAGTATAGTAAGGAGACTCAAATACAAAGCACAGTAAGGAGACTCAAATACAAAGCACAGTAAGGAGACTCAAATACAAAGTATAGTAAGGAGACTCAAATACAAAGCACAGTAAGGAGACTCAAATATGAAGCACAGTAAGGAGACTCAAATACAAAGCACAGTAAGGAGACTCAAATACAAAGCACAGTAAGGAGACTCAAATACAAAGCACAGTAAGGAGACTCAAATACAAAGCACAGTAAGGAGACTCAAATATGAAGCACAGTAAGGAGACTCAAATACAAAGCACAGTAAGGAGACTCAAATGCAAAGCACAGTAAGGAGACTCAAATACGAAGCACAGTAAGGAGACTCAAATACAAAGCACAGTAAGGAGACTCAAATACAAAGCACAGTAAGGAGACTCAAATACAAAGTATAGTAAGGAGACTCAAATACAAAGCACAGTAAGGAGACTCAAATATGAAGCACAGTAAGAAGACTCAAATACGAAGCACAGTAAGGAGACTCAAATACAAAGCACAGTAAGGAGACCCAAATACGAAGCACAGTAAGGAGATTCAAATACAAAGCACAGTAAGGAGACTCAAATACAAAGCACAGTAAGGAGACTCAAATACAAAGCACAGTAAGGAGACTCAAATACAAAGCACAGTAAGGAGACTCAAATACAAAGCACAGTAAGGAGACTCAAATACGAAGCACAGTAAGGAGACTCAAATACAAAGCATAGTAAGGAGACTCAAATACAAAGCACAATAAGGAGACTCAAATATGAAGCACAGTAAGAAGACTCAAATACAAAGCACAGTAAGGAGACTCAAATACAAAGCACAGTAAGGAGACTCAAATACGAAGCACAGTAAGGATACTCAAATATGAAGCATAGTAAGAAGACTCAAATACGAAGCACAGTAAGGAGACTCAAATATGAAGCATAGTAAGGATACTCAAATACGAAACACAGTAAGGAGATTCAAATATGAAGCACACTATGGAGACTCAAATATGAAGCATAGTAAGGAGACTCAAATACAAAGCACAGTAAGGAGACTCAAATACAAAGCACAGTAAGGAAACTCAAATATGAAGCACAGTAAAGATACTCAAATACGAAGCACAGTAAGGATACTCAAATGTGAAGCACAGTAAGGAGACTCAAATACAAAGCACAGTAAGGAGACTCAAATGCAAAGCACAGTAAGGAGATTCAAATACAAAGCACAGTAAGGAGACTCAAATACGAAGCACAGTAAGGAGACTCAAATACAAAGCACAGTAAGGATACTCAAATATGAAGCATAGTAAGAAGACTCAAATATGAAGCACAGTAAGGAGACTCAAATACGAAGCACAGTAAGGAGACTCAAATATGAAGCATAGTAAGGAGACTCAAATACGAAGCACAGTAAGGAGACTCAAATATGAAGCACACTATGGAGACTCAAATATGAAGCATAGTAAGGAGACTCAAATACAAAGCACAGTAAGGAGACTCAAATATGAAGCACAGTAAAGATACTCAAATACGAAGCACAGCAAGGATACTCAAATGTGAAGCACAGTAAGGAGACTCAAATACAAAGCACAGTAAGGAGACTCAAATGCGAAGCACAGTAAGGAGACTCAAATACAAAGCAGAGTAAGGAGACTCAAATACGAAGCACAGTAAGGATACTCAAATGTGAAGCACAGTAAGGAGACTCAAATACAAAGCACAGTAAGGAGACTCAAATGCGAAGCACAGTAAGGAGACTCAAATACAAAGCACAGTAAGGAGACTCAAATACGAAGCACAGTAAGCATACACAAATACAAAGCACAGTAAGGATACTCAAATATGAAGCATAGTAAGAAGACTCAAATATGAAGCACAGTAAGGAGACTCAAATACGAAGCACAGTAAGGAGACTCAAATATGAAGCATAGTAAGGAGACTCAAATACGAAGCACAGTAAGGAGACTCAAATATGAAGCACACTATGGAGACTCAAATATGAAGCATAGTAAGGAGACTCAAATACAAAGCACAGTAAGGAGACTCAAATATGAAGCACAGTAAAGATACTCAAATACGAAGCACAGTAAGGATACTCAAATGTGAAGCACAGTAAGGAGACTCAAATACAAAGCACAGTAAGGAGACTCAAGTACAAAGCACAGTAAGGAGACTCAAATACAAAGCACAGTAAGGAGACTCAAATGCGAAGCACAGTAAGGAGAGATAAATATGAAGAACAGTAAGGAGACAAATACAAAGCACAGTAAGGAGAGATAAATACGAAGCACAGTAAGGAGACAAATATGAAGCACAGTAAGGAGACTCAAATATGAAGCACAGTATGGAGACTCAAATACGAAGCACAGTAAGAATACTCAAATATGAAGCATAGTAAGGAGACTCAGCCAGAAAGATTAACTAATCAATTGACGAGGGCTGTTATAGAAAAAGGAGGGGCTGTGGAAGAATATCAGATAAGGAAGAAATTAAAAATTTATTTGAAATGACTTGCCAACAGCAGAACCAGCTGCCTATTAGGTTGAATTAAACTCAAGATCAAAATGGCTATAGGATTATGTTGCATACCTCTCAACGGTACAGATTTTCACAGAATGTCCAGATTTTCCCTCATATTTTTGTCCGTTTTTCATAAATTTGTGGTTTTCTGGCAAATAAGTGGCAAACCATTAAATATTAAAGTTAGAAAATAATGACAGGCATTTGAGTTTCAGATGCCATACCCTTCAGAAAATTCATGCTAATGCAAAACCTGTTATTTTATAAACTTTCTAAGTTTGTAAGAGCAATATTTAAAAATTGTCCTTATTTTTGGGCACTCGTCCCACTTTTTTATGGCTTTGTCCAGATTTTTTGCTATAAGAAGTTGAGAGGTATGATTATATGACAGGCATACAAATATCAAATATCTAGAATTCTACCAAGACATATTGGCCTGAGATTGCACTGCTTGTGAATGTTGGGTGCTGTGTGTATTTGTGCTTATGGAGAATATTATGAAGCACTGAGGCCAAGATGAGGTACTGAATGGAATCTTTATATCAGTATTTACAAATAGGGGAAGGTGGACACTGATGACATCGGATGAAAATGTCAGTTGCTGGCTCTCTGCTTCAGAGAAATGAAGCCTTGACTATGACTCAAATGACCTGGGACTGACTTGTGATCAGGTGGTAGAGAAGCCAATAAGGGAATGTGAGAGTGAGCAGCCAATAGGAGGGAATTCATTTTGATAGTTTTGTCTACTGCAGCTTGCCACCTATGGAAAGAGGTGCACAGCATGTGGCCTGGGATTGTTTTCTTTCCTCTGCCATCCTACATCCTTATGGTAGACTTTATGGAGCATGTTTGAGAATGTGCACAAAAAGGGGAAGGCATAGTAAGAACCCATGACCTCAAACTAGCATGCCATTTGTAGGTGATGGGGGAGTTTTATGGCACAAAAAAAAAAAAAGAAAACCTATGGCCTTCTGGATGATGACTAGAAAGTGACCAGCTCAAAGTCTGACAGTAGAAAATGAGTCTGAAGGAATTAGGGAGAAAAAAAAACATTCAGAAGGATAAGTCTCTGGATTAATTGGGACATTTTGCAGTAACAACTATGATGATGGGTATGTTGTTTTTGAAATACTAACAATATTAGAATGTTGAACCCAGAAACTTAGATGGAAACAATGGATGGTCATTGCACAATGAAAAGTGCATGAAAGAGGCAAGTAACTAGACTGATCAGCTAATTGTGTCCCAAGAAAAGACATGTAAAATATTTTGTGGGGCATAGTAGTGCAGGATCTGAATGCAAATATTCTAGCAAATAAGCATGAAGGAAACCGGACATGCTCCAGATTAATGAGCTTCTTAGTTTGAGTCACAACAAAGGCTGAAAATAGGAAGCTAACAAATTAAGTATATCTGAATTCCAGTTATGACTTTGACATTATTTCACAGGACATTTGTAGTAAATGTAATAAGGTGTGGAGTAGGAACCACAATGGCATGCAAGATCCATGGAAATGGTCATGTGATAGGTGACAAAAGGGTAGCAGTTAGTGGGAGACTGCATACTAAGAAGTCAGTAAACATTAAGTGCCACTAGGCATAGTGCTGCAACCAATCCTTTTCAGGGTATCTGTGCAGTTAAAGAAAAGTGAGACACATATACAAGCCAGTTGCTTGCTAACAACAAAATGATTGGAGTAGTTAAGGATGGAACAGCTGTCCTCCAGAGCATACATGTTCATGTTTCATATTTAACAGGGACAGGCCAGGATTTAGCTCAATGTTTTGTTATGCCCCTCTTACAATTAATTTATTTTTTTTAATTGTAGGTTTAAGTGACTAAATAATGTCAACTGCTTCAATAGCAGACTTGCTTTACTTCAGGAAATACACATCAGTTCTTACCTTTTTATCTCTGCATCAGTAACACCAATATTTTACATGTCTCTGATCTGAGGACTTTGTCCCAATTATACTTGGCTTTATCCCTGATTTTGGTGATAAGGTTGACAGCAGTGATTTTTTTCAAAATACAGGTTGACAGCTATGCTCTAGAGTGATTTGTGTTTTGTAGTGTGTGCATGTGTGCCTTCTGTGGAAGGCTGGGCGCCTGGCTGGCAACGCAACACTGTAAAACTCCAGTGCCAATCATGAGCGGACAGGTGATCCGCTGTGGCGACCGCTAATCGGGAAAAGCCGAAAGAAGAAGAAGAAGAAGATTAATAAAGACTAAACTTATGTCGGTGGAGGCCATCTGTAAAAAGTTGCAGGGCTATACACCGTTGAATAGAATCAGGAGAGAAGTGTTTCCAAGTTATGCATTAGAAAGTACATTCCATAGAGTAGATAGAGGCAAGTTTGGGTGTATGGCTCAAAAACATAAAACTATTGAGATTGGTATGGATAAGATTACGAAACAGTTACAAACTTTGCTCTGTATTCCTAGCATTGATTCCCTCAGACTGCAGTTCATAATCTTCATGTCCATTTAAGTCACTTCTTGAGTCAAGGCATCCAGTTCATTCATGAAAAGAGTCATTTTTTACTTAGTGTGCTTACCCAGTTATGAAATTCTGAAAACGAAAAAAAAAGTGCCATAGTATGACATGACTTGAAGATACTTACAGGCATTAACAGAGAGCATTTCCTGTAAGTAGTAACATTTCTTGTTATGCTGTTACTTTATCTTGTCCATGGTTGTTAATGTTTGTTTGAAAACTCATTAGTGATATTTTATGAACAGAAAAGCACAAACATGCACCTCCTTAATGTTGAGCTTTGCTGAATAAACTAATGACTGCTGTTGCTTATTCAATTTGAATTTTTGTTTTATTCAAGCTATGCATTCTGCTGGTGATGGGAGGTGTTTAAAAAAGATCCCACAGCACAAAGATGCAAGGACTTCACTCATGTCCTATCCTATTAAGTCATCTCCCCTGGAAGAAATCCACAGGCCCAGTGTTATCTACCTAGTCAACAGACATAACAAATATATTTTCACATTAAACTTTTGCTTTTTTTTAAGTACCTGTAACTGGGATTTTAGTACACTTTTTATATAACAACTTAGATATCTTTGCAGCTTAAGGCCATGCATTTCTTTGTTGTAAGCAGAGATTGTGTACTTATTTCTAATTGCTACATTCCCAACATCTGTTATATCTGCCATGGATTAATTAATTACATAATGAAAGGTTACAAGTTAATCTGCCCTGTTGCTTGTATAACTAATGGTCATTCTAGCCTTCAAAGCTCAGGTCACAGCTGGACTTTCATCATGGACTAATTGTTTATCTGGCTTCAGGTATGGCACAGAATCCTGCAGTAAGATTAGGGCTAAGATTTGAAAGTGTATCTCAATCTGTTATCTAGTCCTGTTGCTAACTAATGGTTTATTGTTTTGTTTTCAAAATTTCAGGTTTGAAGCATTATTTTCTGCCTGCTGAGAGCCTATGCTTTAAGTACCATTATAACATTTTAAATGTCACTGTATATGCAGCTCAGCATTTGTTAATATTAATAAGCCACAGCAAGTTTATTCATTTAATTGCATTAACTAAGTAAGCTTAGTGAGAACAGAGGTCCCTTAATCAGGGATGATATGGGCCACAAATGAATGAGGTAATATGCTTAGGGTCACAAAATGATGAGAGCAGATGGGTTTTAGAATGCGATACATCCCTTCAGTTCATTACTATACCCAGTAGCTTATCCTGCCTCCAGTATATTAGGCCGGCTATGTTTAAACTGCACAGTGCTGTCATGGGCATCAGTCACCACCCATTTGATTTAAATGAACTGCTGTAGCTTTTGAATTATTGGTAGTGACCTACAATAGGAAATGAAAGTAGTCAGTGTTGGACAAAAGCTACCAAGATTTTCAAATGATTGAAAACATTGTTATAAATGAAAATTAAACAAAACAGTTGTATGTAAAGAGTAATCTGAAATTCATTTATTGGAAGATGGCCTTTGCTAGGATGGTATTTTACATTTATTCCCAATATATTTTATAATAATTCAAGTACTTGAGACAGGTGACATTTGTCTGTCATTGTTTTCTCAAGAAAGTATGTATGAGCTGTCCTCTTCCTCTAAGCTTGGCGTGCTTAGACATTGTACCACAGGGACAGTTAATTCATTCATCCAATGTGTATAAATGTTGCTGTGTGTCTCTTTTATTTTACCCATTGTTTATAATTAGCAGTCCATTTTGCTACCTTGCTATCTACTGGTCATTCTCTTCAGGCTTTCTTAATGCACTAGTCTCTCTGTTTCCAAACCAAGTCATTCATCTTGCTGTATGACAGCATATTTGTCTTCTGAGTTGCCTAACATACAATCTTTTATTTATTTTAAAGTAACTTTTCTTGTCATTTGGTTTTCAGAATAAGTTACTTACTCTTATAGTTACTGCTAAGAGGAGGAAGAGTCAGACTTTAGAATTTATAAAATCGGTGTGGAGTTTTTTCTTGAAACTGTTTACAATTTGAGGTCATCTGAAGGCAGGTGGCATCTGGTTACAAAGTTTGGCCACGTAGCATGAGTACAAGGCTTCAGCATGTGCATTTGAGACCTTGTCCTGGTGGGTAAGGTATCTGTCTTTATAGCGGAGTTATCTTGTGGGATAGTACCTCTTTATCTGTGCAGACATTTTGGTCAAAGTAGGATGACATAGCAGACAATGAATGCCCAAATCAGAGCATTAGTCACAAAAGCAAGAAAAAAAATTATGGGCATTGAGAGAACAAGAAAACAGATGGTAAGGAGGCGAGGATGCGTGAGACGGCACAGAGAATCTTGATAAGCTGAAATGATCCCAGTAACTAGCATGGGAAACAGAAAAGATGAGGAATGTGAAATGCAAGGCAGACAACTGGCAGGCAAAAGAAATGCTGAGGATAGGCTGCTTGGATGAAGCAGGAATTACAAAATGGGCGCAGATGACATGCTACAACATTAAATAACCAAAGGTGTTAGAACAGCATTATAGGTTGGGCAAGATGGTAGTACAAGCCAACACAGTAAAGCTATGGAACTTTTTCTGTTCTTTGTTAATACTGATTGTACTGCGGTGCAGAAATCTTACCTGAACAGTTTTCTTTTTAGTTTCCTTTTCTTTAAATAACTTCTAAAATCCATGCTGCTCCTAAGTCCTGGGAACTTTCATGGTTTGAAGTGACCTTCCATTTATATTTCTTGTATCCTAACTCTCCTTTCATCTTGTGCAACACATTATAATACATAAAAGTTGATCTTTTCAAATGAAGGAAAATGTATCTGTCGATGTTTTAATTGTTATTGCCTATGTGGCCCTGGTTTTGGTTGAAAATGGTTATTATACCAGCTCACCCACCTGTTAAATAAATAAATAAATAAATAAATAAATTAATTAATTAAATAAAATTCATAACGCTATATGTAGCAATTTGATATGAGGGACTGTAAATAAAGGGCAGCACAAGGAAATATGAAGGTGATACTAATCTGGAAGGGAGAGGACTTCAAAGTGAATGAAGTCAGTTGGGGAAGGCTTGAAACAGAATGAAGTGAAGAAGCAGTGAGATGGAGCTTATAAACTGTAGTGTATATAAAAGAAATGCGAGAGTAAAACAGGAATAAACAGAATCCAAGGAAGCTAAACAGAAGAACTATGAAGAAAGTGGAGAAACTGCATGCTGACAATACTGATTAAAAAATGTATTTTTATGTTTTTAATTATTTTGGCTTATTTGTTTAGCTGCAGTACCTGTCCTTGTCACTTGCCTAGGATGTCTCTAAACATATGGAGTGAAAAGAAAAGCTTGTCTAGAAGCTCAGGTAATTTGTGCCTCATCATAACAGAGAGCATAGATCTCAATGGGTGAAAGAAGATGCAAAAAGAAGAAAGAAAGAAGCACATGAAACTAAGGGCAGCAGTGGGTGATGATGATGGGTAACATAACAGAGTAGGGGGTTAATGTTACATAAAGAAAAAACATGACTGGAATAGACAGAGGAGGCAAAAGAGAGAGAGAATCCAAGAGAAAAGGAACAAAAAAGGAACAAAGGAGAAGGGGTGCAGAGGAGACAATTTAAGGAAAAAGAGGGATGGGAATAAGGAGGGGGAGTGGGAAGAGGCCTGGAGGATGGCTGTGTTAACAAACATAGTATTAAAAAATATGAGACATGCAATTAAGGGTAAAGTGCCAGTGGTATTTAAGGCCAACAGGATTAAAGACTAAAGGTGGATGAAAAAGTGATAGATTTTGGAGATGATGTGCAGGATATATAGGAATTGGGGGGACTTGTGGAGTAAGCTTTCAAAAGAGATGGGAATTATATCTGAAAGGGCTAGAGTTAAATCAGAAAAAAGTAGATTAGAAAAATAAAAGAAATAATGAGTAGAAGGGTTAAAATAAACACATCAAAAATCTGAATGGGGAAAGGTAAGATAGATGACTGGGACCCAAGGCCAAAAAATGTCACTAGGGTGAGGAAAATTAAAGAAAGATTAGGAGCCGGGATAAAAAAGTCTAGCAACAATCAAATATGACATCTTAATAATAATAATAATAATAATAATAATAATAATAATAATAATAATAATAATAATAATAATATAACATCTTGGATTTTATCCTTACTAATATGAGAGCATCTTGCACTGTCCCTCGTGTATGATCATCACTTGTTAGGTCTGACCATAAAGCAGTCTCCATCAAAATAAAATTGAAACCAGAGATTCCTTCCAAGGTGAGACCAGTCTCTAACCAAATGGTATAGGTTAATTTGGCTTGGCTTAAACTGGCCCATATAGCAACTAGCCTAGTACTCACCCATGAAAATGTACATGATTTAACAATTATCCCAGTGGAAGGGACAAAAGATGGGAAGAAAAGAAGATGGGGGACACTGTAGAGAGGAAGAAGAGAGAAAAGAGGGAATAAGAGAATTTGCCTTGAGTCAGGAGTAAAGCATGATGACAGGGAGGGGTAAGGAAAAGTTTAACATGAATGTAGAAGACTAGGGAAAAGGACTGTGTTAATATGTGATTGAACACAATATCCAAATTGATTGTCAAGTGGTAATGTTGTATTCAGTAAGAATGGACAGGTATATAATTTCAGAAACAGATATGGGGCTTGATGCCAAAAGACTGGTCTCAGTGCAGGTGACCACTTACACTGACAGCAGGCTGAGAGTAGGTTGTTTGGAATCTGATCCTTGTAGCAAACCGATTTATAGATAGACCTCACACCAAAGTAAGTCACTTAGACTGAGAGCAGGTCTCCTGGAATCAGGGCAGACTTGCACTAAGAGTAACTCTTTTGAAATCTGGCCCATATAAATGAAATGTAGAAAATTTTGCAAAATTAAAAAAAATGGTACCCATCACACTGTGTGGTACTGAACCTTTCTTTTCATATTTACTGTTTTTAATTTCACAATAAAATCTTTCCACGTTGATCTATGGTATCTGTTCAACAATAACAACATAAAAAAGAACTCATGATTTCAGTATGGCTTCTCATTTTGCATAAATGTTTTATCAAGCATTCAAATTTTGCTTGCTTATTAGACTTTTATAAAGTCTCCTAATCAGTGTGGAAAACATTTTTATGCAGTCCTTCTGCAAAAGTTCTTTTTTATAGTCTTATGCTCCAAATGACACTGTCAAATGCAGATTGTTTCCTTACTTAATTACTAAATAAAATGTAAATTTTTTTTTATTTAAAACAACCTCTTTAATATGCAAAAACACTTTTACTGTCTTAATTCCTCATAAATAAATCAGAATATTACCTACCTAGGTCTGTGTATAATGTCGGTCTATGTTATTTAATTGACCATTCAGATTTCCGAATATTAGAAGGTCGAACGGGGAAGTCCGAAAATGAAAATGTTGAAGCCACGGAAATACGAATTCTTTCCCAGGGAAAGAATTCGGTTGGCTGTTCCTGCGGCTTCAACATTTTCTCCACTGTGATGCGAAAGTTACAGATCGGGTTAAGGTAAATGTGCAAGTGTGACGGACGTTGGGATTAGGGTGTGGGTAAGTTAAGTGTGCGAGTGTGACGGACGTTGGGGTTAGGGTGGAGGTAAGGTAAGTGTGCAAGTGTGACGGACTTTAGGGTTAGGGTGCGGGTAAGGTAAGTGTGCGATAGTGAAGGACTTTAGGGTTAGGGTGCGGGTAAGGTAAGTGTGCAATAGTGACGGACTTTAGGGTTAGGTGCGGGTAAGGTAAGTGTGCGATAGTGACGGACTTTAGGGTTACGGTGCAGGTAAGGTAAGTGTGCGATAGTGACGGACCTTCGGGTTAGGGTTTGGGTTAAGGTTAGTGCATAGATAGTTGTGTATGTAAGGTTTAGTGTAGGTTTATTGGGTTTTTGGTGTGCTTGTGTTGTGTGTGTGCGTTATTTGGAACAGCAAATTTTTTCCCTGGGAAAAAAATTCGCTGTTCTGAGGTTTTGATGTTGTCATATTTTGAACTTCCAAGTTCGAACATATGGTGTTCGAAATTTTGGAAGTTCAGTTATATGACATAGACCTGTATAATGTCAGCATGAGAGCTTCACCTTGCCTGCTACACTTTTCCTTTTCTTCTTGCTTCACTAATTTTAAATCCAGAAGTTTGGAAATTACTTTTTTTTCTGCAAAGAAAAACCTGGGTAGGCACCCATGATCTAAAATGGTGTTGACCTACTGCCATTTGGAGTTTTGTTAGAATAATTTTGTGGGAGTGATTTTATTTCAAATGTTTTGTGGTTTGCTTTGTTGTTTTAAGTATTTTATGTGTTCATACTCTGTTATGTTATTCTTTATTATTAATATTTGAGCATTCAGTTTTTGGAATAGATTTTTCAAACATGTGTCTTTCGTTCAAGAGCTGAAGCTCTATTTTTGGTGGTTTTCTTGTTTCTTAGCCATGTACTTCATTTAAAGAGTAACTGATGCTGGCTTTTTCCTGTGGATTTGGTTTCATTTTATTGAAAGTTAATCCTTGGGAATCAGAAAGGGTTACCATTATTGGCAAGCTGTACCACAAGTGTCTAACCCCTTCCAGTAACCTTTTCACATTCAGAGATCACCCTTCCTCACAGATTTTTCATGAGCAGAAGCATCAGAGCAAATGGTGGTCCCACTAGCCATGGTATATGGTGGCCAGGAAATCCAGGAGAGTGATAATGTTTATTAGCCATGTGCTGTCCCATATAAATGCCTGCACATACCAATTTACACTGCCAAGTACTTCAGAGAATCTCTCTCCTGAATGTATTACCATAGTCGTCTGAAAATTGTAGCTAATTCAAAAAGACGGCAGTATCCCATTGAAATTAGTGGAAGAAACTGCTGTGCAGGTTAAGTCCAATGAAGTTCAATAGAGGCATGCATGTGGTGTGTGTGTGTGTGTGTGTGTGTGTGTGTGTGTGTGTGTGTGTGTGTGTGTGTGTGTGTGTGTGTCTGTAGGGGAAAATGGAGTCAAATTACTGTGTGTGTGTGTGTGTGTGTGTGTGTGTGTGTGTGTGTGTGTGTGTGTGTGTGTCTGTAGGGGAAAAATGGAGTCAAATTACTGTGTGTGTGTGTGTGTGTGTGTGTGTGTGTGTGTGTGTGTGTGTGTGTGTGCTTGGGTGTGCGCAGTGGAGGGGTTAGGTAGGGAATCTAGAGCGTGGATGAATGGGTGTGTTTTTGTGTGTGTCTAGGAGAATGCATGTTGTTAAATGGGTGAACGAATCAGTGAGTCTGACTGTTCATGGGTGTGTGATACTGAGGGAATAAGTGTGTGGAAATATCTGGAAATGTATTTGTAAGTATGTGGGAACATGTATGCATGTAGGTGAGATAGTGGTTGGGTGCATGTGTGTCTGCCTGAATGTTTGTATAAGTTGTTGTGTGTTGGGGGGGGTAGTGTCACCATGATGCATGTGCCACCAAAGCATACTACTCTGCAAAAGATTTTCATTATGAGTGGAAGAAAAACATGATCCAGAGACATGCAATTTATCTGATATTGAGGTTTTCCTCATTGCTACAAACGTTGTCACTGATTCACATTTTTCATGGGTAAAATAAATTGACCAAACTGTGGAAGGGAATTTAAATGACCATGAAGTCTCTGAATCTCAGGGATTGTGCATTGCAAAAGATTGTATGGACTCTGCTGCCATCATTGACGGCAGAAGCAATGCTGTTTGAATGATGACCATGTTGCCATTAAAGTCCCTGCTAGTGCCTGATATGCTGTCAAGCTGATGCCTCAGCATGATTGTTGTCATTAATTTTCTTTCTGTTTACATAGCTTTTTTAGACTTTAGGCATATCATGGAGAATTATGTGGATCCCTGATACAGGTACGCTACCTGAATTGAGCTGTTATTATTACAGGATTGTTCTGATTGATTTGTCATGTACTGATCAGTCACATTGCAATTAGAGCTAGTGAGTTTGAGACCCAGTCTGGATTAGATGTCAGAAAATTGACTTTTGCTTTTAAACCTTTACATTTGTAGTGGGATCTGGATTTACCTTTTTCCATTATTAACTTCTAACATGCCTAATGATCACTTCTGAAACTTTGAATCTAAATATTCCTAACTGATTGAGAATATAGCTATTGACCATACTTGTCGATTATTTTTGAGGACATGCACTTACTTTATATCTCGGTAACCAACTAAATTTTATTTTTTTGTGTTTGCAGAAGTACTTATTTTTTTTAAACCTGAATGAGCTTCCTTTATTGTTGTTTTATTACACTATATGAATATAGAAAAGTTGGGTGTATGGACTAATATGTATAATGTTTTGTGTATATTTGACCATTTTATTAAATTGCATAAAACCTCCATTTTTCTTTACATGAACACTTATTCTAGCTATTGATTGACTAAGTAATGGAAAGTATCTTTCAATTGCTGCCACAAGGCTCTAAATTTCAAACTAGTCATAAAAATCCTTAGAATTCATGTCAACATCTAACAATGAACAGATGTTTTTGATGTTATCACTGGACTGTTAGTGGGTTTTGTTTTTTTAGGGCTGTTTGCATGGTCTAAATTCTTATCCTAATTTGGAGATGCTGTGTAACTTATGATTTATAAAAGCGTCATAGAAATACAGTTTCCCCATTTAAATTGTTTCTTAATTAGTATGTTATTATTTTATGAACTTGCACTTATTGTTCTGCCTCTTGGTTAAGTTGTATTGGTCTGTTTTGGCTTAACAATCCATTATGACTTAGCCTTATAACAAAATATATTTGCCTAATTAATACTAGTTTTGAAAACTAGTTTATAATGACTTTATAATATCAAACCCAACCCGATAGATGGGACTGTCCTACCCAAGAGATCACCAGTTGGCTGTCTGCTCATTTCACTCTTTGTCTGTGGATCCACTGATTTTGCTGTGATATAAGAGAATTAGGTATGACTAAGAGTAATCAGGTGGAAGGATCTGGTAGGCATTTGCTTTTGTTGTGCTGTGATGAGGTAATTTATTGTGATAATGTCAAATAAATCCATGAGGGGGTAAAGCACCATAGAAACAGGGTATCATGAGAGTCAAAATTCCTTCTGTGGCCAATAGGCATGAACTTCCCACCATGGATTCTTGCCAGTGGCTCAGCATTTTGATGCCAGGTTGATCCAGACAAAGCCAATTATCATCCACAGTTTCACAATTGATTTGACATTTATCATTGAAACCTGGTTGGAATAAAAGCTACGGCCACATTTAGACATTTCTATTCCAGTGTATTTCCACATCCTTCATTGTCTTGGGCAAACATCTATTCACATGGGGGATAGACATTTATTTCTCAACAAAAATACCACAAAGACTACTTTAAAAAATAAACTTCTTAAAAAGGAAACCCTCCTTATTTTAAAGTATGGTACCTTGGAGCTTCTTGGACTCAACAAGGAATGTAACTGGAAGTATGTGATTTGAATTATATGATTAATTGATTAATTGTTTTAATTATGCATATTGTATTTAAGTAATTGTGTTCTGTGATGTCTTTACTCTTTGAAGGCTTTGTAAGCCAAGGCGCCAAGTGTTTTATAAATTTGCTTTTTGCTTGTATCAGTGGTCTTGGTGGTATTTTTATTTTTTGTTCTGCTTTGGTTGTATTTTATATTTTTATTTATTTCTCAACATCCTGGGAGCTTTTCTTGGTAGATGATGGGCATTCTAACTCTTTTGGGTATGCCCTTGGACCAGACCACCTGTTCTATTGTCTGCCTGTTTACCTGTGAGATTTTCTACAACAGTTCTCTGATCTGGTTGATATTAGGTGATTTTAATGCTTCAGCCAACAATGAGAAAAAGTCAGTATCATTTTAAAGCTTTGGTTTCACTCAGGTGGTTACTTCTGCAATTGATAAACCTGGAAAACTGTTTAATGACACTTTGTCTGAAAACTAAGGACTTTATGTTGGGACTAGTCTACTGGAGCAAATGCCACTCCATGCATTTGAGACTTGGCCTCTGACTGATTTCATTGACCAATAATGACCTGGTTCAGTACTGAAATCTGATAGCTACAGAGTGTATCACTTGATGCTTTGTTCTGGAGTACCTTTTAGATGTAGCTACTGCTGATGACCGAGAGTTACTCTTTGCTCCCTCTAATATGGCTTTAACTTGTGCTATGGACTCCTCTTGCTCTAGGTTTTATATTTCCCTGATCTAACAATAAGCATAAACCATGGCTTAATCATGAACTACAAATAATGTGAAAACTAAGACTGTAATTTAATAGTAGAGAACTTGTCGTCTTGAGGACAAATTTTTGTCTGGATATGCTTTATGTTGATTACCAGAAAGAAAGCTCATGAAAATGTATCCTTTATTCCACTGAAGTTTCTGTAACATCAGATCATGCATGCTTGATGCGGAGTCTGTACTCTTTTATCTCCAATAGTTATCTTAACAAGCTAGCTGAAATCCCCATTAATCCTGACACCTTTCTAGTGGGGAACTTCAACTATCCATCAATAAAGTGGCAGATTAAACTGCATGCCAAATATTTTCTTGACTTTATAAATGCCAACACCCTTGTACAGTAAGCCAGCCATCTTACCCTTGATTTCATCCTCACAAATATGTCTACTTTTTGCATGCCTACATATGTCTCATGTTCCATTGTTAAATCAAACCATAAATCTGTGATCTGGGGGTATTTCCCCTGTAAATAACTCTGTGTTTAGGGGCTTCTCAAAAACAAGCCTTCTTCAGTTACTTGATGACCTCAATAATAAATTAAGCTGTAATCCTCCTTCAATGGATCCCATTGCTAAAGATCCTGCCTATGCCCCTGACCCCTATTCCCACTTAAATAGCTGTAAGGCAGTTCCTAACTGTGAGACCCAAACTGAGAAATTTAAAAACAACCCCCTATGTGGAATACTTGTATCAAAAGCAAGAGAACAAAATTATTTAATGTTTATACAAAATCTCATTTCACTACCTTAATAGCACACTTAAGCAACTAATGAAGATCTTAATAGAGCCATTAGGCAGCTCATAGCTGAAGATAAACTTAAAATAACCACTAAAACAAAAATGCAACCCTTTCTTTAGCTAACAGCCAATAATGTTTGGAGCTAGTCCAAAAGGAATATGACCTACTCTAACCCTAATAAAATAGCAAATATTCTAGCTGACAAATTTATTGTAAATTTGACTCCATCCACAGTTATTGCTATTCTACAGATTACCACTCACAGCCAGCTCCTATAATTACTGTGATACAAGCCCTATCGTTGACCTCAAAAGCTCTGAACACCACATTCAAGGGCCCAGATAAAATACCGGTTTGTCCGACTGTGCCAAATATGTCCTATCTGAACACCTACTTAACCTCTTTTGTCTACACATCTCCACTTGTTAAATTCCTGAAGCATGGAAAACAGACATTGTAATGCCATTGCAGAAGGATGGCCCAACAACAGACCCCAGGAACTATAGATCTATTAGTCTCACTAACATTGTATGTAAAGCTGTGAAACATATTATGTCAGAGCTCATTAATCTGAACATTGAAAACTGGTCAACCCTGGGCTCTCATAATTTCTGTTTTGAAAATGGAAGGTCCTGCATCTTTAACCTCATTAATTTCTTTGAAAAAGTCACCAGTGCAGTGGATGTTGATTTCACACTACATACAGTATATATGGATCTGCCCAAGGCCTTTGACAATATTACACATGCAGACATTATTAACAAACTTGAAATCTGAGTATAAATCTTTATGTTGTGAGGTGAATAGCTAACTATTTGTCTTTGAGAATCCATGTGATTAGAGTTGCAAGTGCTAGTTATGAAATTAAAAGTGTTGCCTGTGGTATATGTGAAGAAATTAGACACTGTCATCTGTACTAGCATGTCTGGCTGAAGTTTTTGTAGATAATTTTAGATTAACCCATGTATGATATGCCAGCATGACTAGCTATGATATTGTAAATAAGTTCTTACATGTTGATTTATAATCTGTTTGTACAACATTTTTAAAGACTTGAACAGTGTTCCTTTACATTTTTGACTGTGCATATTTGTGAAGAAGATTCTAAATGCAGACTGTCTCAGAATCAGCTGATCTTCAGATTCAAAAGATTCAAAAAGATTCAGAAGAAACTTTATTTTCATTTAGGAAACGCAAGTGCTACCTAAATTAAATTTTGAGTGTCATATCTTTTACAGGAAAAAAAAAAAAAAAAAAAAAAAACACAAAAACTCAAGACATAATAGGTATTAAAGAATAAACAATAACTACAGTTCAAAGTACATGTCTAGGTAGCTGATGCACATGCTTGTACACTATTTATATACACTGGACAGCACTGACTACTAGATGACTAACACATGAAAAGAAAAGTCCAATATACACAGAGGTGAGATTGGGTGATATTGCACATAAGGAAGTGATTGGAATTGCACTTAAATGAGAATATATTAATTTTAGTATGCAATAAATAAATAAATAGAATTACTGTAGGGAAAAAATGGAAAAGAATGAGATCATAACAATCTATTATAGGTTTCATACATAGAGATTTATGTCTGCATTAATGAGTCTTATTACAGTTGGATTAAAAACTCTTCATGAATCTAGAGGTCCTGCAGCAGATACTCTGTAACCTTCTGCTAGATGCAAGTTTAGTGATCTAACCATATGGTGGATGAGAAATGTCACTCAGTATTTTGCAGGACCTCTTTTTACATCTTATTTTAAGAGTTCCTGTAAGGTAGGAAGACTAGTGCCCATGATCTTTTCTGCTGTTCTTATTATTCTTTGCAGCTTCCTCCTTTCAGCCATTGTGCTGTTACTGAACCATACATTGCAGCTGCTGGTGATAATGCCCTTGATGGTTCCTCTGTAGAAGGTATTTAGAGCATTCATAGAGAGCTTTGCTTTTCTAAGCCTTCTTAGGAAGTGTAGTAGCTGGTGGGCTTTTTCAATTAGCTGGCCTGTGTTTGTACTCTAAGAAAGATCATCTGCTATATGTACCCCCAGGAACTTTGTAGTTTGGGCTCTCTCCACTTTTTCACCATTGATCTTAAATGGCAGGTGCATGGCAGAACTTTTTATGAAGTTAATAATGATTTATTTAGTTTTATTGACATTCAGGTGCAAATTGTTGTTATTGCACCAATCAGTCAGGGATTTGGCCTCATTCCTATACCTGCTCTCATCATCACCACTTATGAGTCCCACCACTGTGGTGTCATCTGTGAATTTGATGATGTGGTTGTTGCTAGCTTTTGCAGAGCAGTCATGGGTAAGTACTGTGAACAGTAGAGGACTCAGCACACAATCCTGGATACTCCACTGTTGATTGTAATACTCTTTGAGGTGTTGTTGCCAGCAAAGGTCTTTTGTGGTTTTTCAATCAGAAAATTGAGTATCCAGTTGCACAGCTCTTTATTTATGCCAAGGTTGATTAGCTTTTCTATAAGTTGCATTATAATCACTGTAGTGAATTCTGAGCTAAAATCTATGAACAACAGCCTGGCATAGTTGCTCTCCTTCTCATGATGTTCCAGCGTGGGGTGAAGTGCCACCAAAATGGTATCAGCAGTTGATCGTTTGCCCTGTAGGCAAACTGCAGTGGGTCAAAGGATTTGGGTAGTATTGTAGTTAAATGCCTTTTAACCAGTCTTTCGAAGCATTTCATTACATTTGATGTAAGGTCCACTGGCCTGTAATCATTTAGGCAGGTGAGGTTGGCTTTTATGGGCAGAGGGATTATGATGGTAACTTCAAAGCATGCTGGTACATTTTCCTAGACAAGTGAGGTATTGAAGATATCTGTCAGGACTATGCTCAGTTGGTCTGTACAACCTTTCAATACTTTACCCAAAATGTTGTCATGGCCAGCAGCCTTCCTGTGGTTCACTTTCCTTAGTTGATTCTTTACATCCACAGCATTGAAGTTAAGTACTGCCTCCTGTTGGTCATTGAGAAGCTTTACAGCGTCTAGGTTGTTTTTCTCTTCAAACTTGCCATAAAATGTATTTAGACTGTCCAGAAAGTCAGTGCTTTCATCGCACTGAGCTGACTTGGTCTTGTAGTCAATTAGCTGTTGAATACCATGCTACAGACTTCTTGAGTCTTTTGCATCCTTGAAGCATCCCTGTATCCTCTTTCCATACTCCTTCCAGATGACTGCATCGGAATATTGACAGTTGCTATGTGTTACTGTCAGACGCTGAAAGACAGGAAGGAACTTTAGTAAATAGCTGTTACTGATTTTCATAATATAAATTGAAAATTAGAACTGGAACAGTTGTGATGGTTAGGCTAGTCTATACAAGAGCCTGCTGAAGACAGTTGTTGTTGGTTACAGTTGTCAGTTGCCAATTGCAGTTGTTCATAGTTGTACTGTGCAGTGGATACCCAAAAGGACTCACAAAGAACTGTAAGCCTGCCTTTGCTCTTTTGTAATAATTTAGTTTAAATCTGGGACAGTGTTCTTTAGTCAGATAGGAAAATTATAACTAATCAGTTAGAATTTCTAAATATTGGATTTCTATCCTTCAGTATTGATTTCACTTTCCTGGTGATTGAGTTCTGTTTTATATTCTTAGTCATTATTAAATGTTTTTATTAACTTATATTGTGGCTGGTCAATCAGTGTTTTCTTTAGTGATTTGAGAGTGCTTATAGCTGCTTTGATAACTTCCCGGGTCACTCTGAAAGCCTTGCTGCTCTAGGTCATTTGCTATAATTTGTTTTAATATCTAATTTTCATAATTGGACACCCCTTTAAAGGGGCATGTAGACTCTTTGATTGGTGGCAGCATGTTACTGTATTATTTTGGGGAAGGGGCACAGCTGTAAATCTGTGTCAGGCTTTCCCAGAAGTGTTTGGATATGTGAATTCAATTTATTTAAGTGTGAGTATAACAAAGGTCTTAAACTGGTACATGTTGCTCTGAAGTGTATAATAAGGAGTTATATTTGGGGTGTACAGAAGTATACAGTCCCATCTCAGGTTATATAGCATGCTCCTGTTATGCTCTTAGGGGAATTTGTGAAATATTAACCTGTCTATGTTACGGTCTCCTATTGGAGTCAGTAGTGGGGATTGAAGCTCTTTAGTTACTCACCCAGGACAGTAAGGGATGTCATGTTATTGTTGGCAGTCCAATGGAATATTGAATGATCATCACATTTTACCACAGGGCTTATTGCTGGGCTCTCTCATATTCAACATATATTTCTCAGACCTTTAGACAAACACCTCTGGCCTTTGGTAATATAAGTTTGCAACTGACTGCAAATTGAGAGTTGTCATTTGATTGTCTCCAGACTCACAGTTACTCCAACATGCATTAGCTCATGTTGGAAAAACTGTGACACTGATTAGCTCATGTTAACATTTAGGGCAAGGACAATGGTCTCAAATTAAATGTAAAAAATGTAGTGTAGTGTAGTTAATTTTGGTAAACAAAACAGTTTACCATAACAGGTAGGTGGAATTGCCCTCCAAACAGACACTGTCATGAGAGGGTGTAAGCACTCTTATTTATAACTTATCTTTTAACCATCATGACACCACAGTAGGTAGGAAAGCCCTCTGTCTAGGTTATCTGATTTCTGAATACGTCTCTACATCAAAAGAAGCCATATTATGCCTTTAGTCATAACTCACCAGACCTATTATTGAATATAATACTCCTTGTGAAATGTATTTAAATAAAAATATAACTCAGATTGATAGACCTCAGATGTTTCTAATAAAAAAGATCATTGGCCTTAAAATCTTAGTTATCAGTTATCAGAGCAGACTGGCTGCACTTTTCTGTACTCAGTTTCTTATATACTCCTGTATTGTGATCTGTATTAAGCTTTTTCAGGCATGGAAAAACTACCTCTATTTGACATTCTGTTCCTTTCCAGAGCAACTGTTTCCTCAAATATAAAGTTATAAGAACTAAACCTTCATCAACAAATAAAGAAAAAAAATGGCATAATAGATTCATATCCCGGTATACTTGCCACTTATGGAATGGGCCCTTGCTACTTGTCAAGACTAGCACCTTTTCTTTCTTCAAGGTAAACCTAGATAATTGAGTGGGAAGCCTTAAATTCAACCCTGGTCTGTCTTGCCTTCCTTGAGGCTGGAGAGATCATTTGAATATGGTTCATTGGCTAGATGTATAATAATCTGTAATCTGATTGCATAGCATGTGCATATGAACCTAGAATGAGATAATGAGTGTTGTTCTTTCTATATGTCCACCATACTGTATGTTGAACTTTGGCCTTACAGGGTTAGACACATCCTGTCTTGAATGATTGCATCCAGTTTTCTCCAAATTGTTTGATTGTCATTGAGGACTGTGTTTTCTGTCCTTATTAAAACGGTGTTGATAATCCCAATCCTCAAAAAGCCAAAGCTTAATATGGGCATGAAAAGGTTATTGAGAAGGTTGTATGCACACAGACATGTTCAAATCTCATATTATATCTAGCATTACTTGGCATCATCATTGGAGTTGTTAATAACTGCCTGATAACAAGTAAGAAGTGGCTATATTCCATCCTGGATCATCTTTATATCTCAGTGGATTTTGACACCTCAGACTATGGGATCCTGATTGAGCATCTGAAGTCTTACTGTGGTTTCAATGGCTGTGCTCGTGAGTGGTTTGAATCTTGCCATTTGGTCCAGTTCTAGTAGGAGAAATCTGGAGTTAATTCTTCTGGAATGTGCATGCTTCATGGCTCAATCTTGTCCTCTCTTTTATACATGATGTGCATGTTTCCACTTAGAGTGGTCAGAGAAGGAAGAAGTGTTAATTATCAGTCTTGTCCATTCATCTCTACCACTCTTTTACACAAGAGTCTCTGCCTGACTTTTTCTACTCTGGAAGGCTGCTTATATGCCATCCTTTAAGGGATGATCTGTAGTTGGCTGAAATTTAACTGAGCAAAGACTGAGGATTTGCTGGTGCCATCAGTGTCCATCCATCACATTGTGTCCTGCTTTCCATCTTAATAATGTGTAGTGGAGATCATCATTAATTTGTGTCCTGTGTCTGTGATCATGGAGTGGTACTTGATGACAGGTTAATGCCTAATGACCAAGTAGCAGGTGTCAAGACATCAGATACTTTATTTCATTTGCAGACTTAGGAACAGTGGTTCTTGCTGCAGTAATGATCCCTTTGGATTACTGCACTGATCTCTACATTGGGCTTATTAATGGGAACCTGGCATGCCTGCAGTGGTTTTCATGTTAGCTTATCAATAGAGGGGGCTACCTAGTATTATAAGAACCTCCCTTGGAATACTTGATAGACTTATTCTCTTTCCTAGATTGATTAATTCCTTTCAATTCCATTACCTAGTTTGATTCAGGCATGTAAGAACATGCCCTGGTTTTGGTGAAAGTGATTGCCAGTGTAACCTTTTCATGGTATTGGCTGCCATGTTCCCCTGGTTATGAACACACACACACACACACACACACACACACACACACACACACACACACACACACACACGTGTGCACACACTAACATGGCAGTGCATGCACTGCCTTCAACATTGCTTCAACATTTCTGTAATCCTACAACAATAGTTAGCAGCAGCCTTTTCCAGTTCCTTATTCCATATACTTACTTGCTATATTCACTTTTATCCTTAACTCTGCACATAATTTTAACTGCCCAGTTTGCATTTACTATACTGATTCATACAGTGATTCTACTGTTACCAATTTATTGAGTCATAAACCTTATCCCATTGCTTCATGCTTGTATTAAATGCAATGTTTATAGCTATTTTATGACCAAAATGTTTGCCAGAATTTGATTCTTGGTTCATTCCACTGTATCTTCCAACATACTTCACATAAGATTTTACTGTCTGTTGACCTCATGTTACTAACCAGAGTGAAGAAATCAGAACCTTTCTACATTAAAACAAGCAGCAGTTACATTAAACTAGTTTATTGCTTAAAAAAATAGTAGATATGTTTAATAAAAATAACATTTATTGAAGTAAATTAAAGGAACCTAAACTTTAAAGATACAGAGTGAATTGGAAAGCCCAATTCTGTATACAGTGATTTTGTGTACAAGGTGCACAATGATATTGTAGTAATTGTAATAAAAATATGGTCACCAGTAATTTCACGTTCCTACTCTGTTTATATTTATATTATTTTTGCTTCTGCTATTTGTATGAATGGAATGTACAAATATATTATTTCTTCATTATCTTTAATAAAATGTGAAGTTCCTTCAAAAATAACTAAAATGCAAAGGAATTAATTCCAGCATTTTGTTTACAACAAAAAGGATTTCACATATTTTTATACATATATTTGAAGTTAAATTTATAAATAAGCACATTAATAAACATTTATGAAGCTGCAGCCTTAAACTACAGATTTTATTCACAAACTGCAAACTGTATTTATATAAATGTCTGCAGTAATTTTATCATTTGTAGACTATAAGTGTATATGGATTCAATAATTCATCACAGCCTTTTTTTCATTAAGCATTGTTAGGGCCAGTTTCTAAAAGAACTGCTTTCAGTTTAAGCCTGCTCTTATTCCGAAAGACTTGTTCTCAGTGTAAGTGACTTACTTCATTGTAAGGCCTATCTATGAACAAGGTGACACCGGGGGCCAGATTCCAAAACACCTGCTCTCAACCTTACTCTCAGTGCAAGTGGTCACTTATAGTCACTGATTACCACTTGCAGCAATAAAAATATGAGCTCTTTTATTTAAGTAGATAATGTGTGTGAGTAAAATATGATACACCATCAGATTTATTACAGTAGAACTTTGACCTCTTCTCCCTTTGCTATACTCTCTCCTGTTAAATGACTAACTGAAAGCTACCATACTGAACTCATTCAGGAAACTATCCCTGTAACAAATTATAAAGATAACTTTTCTTTGTGAAAAAAATACTTTCTTGTATTGTAGTATTCATTTGCGCTGTTCCTTATTGAAACATTATTTTGTAAAAAGCCTCTGTAGTTTTATGTGTACAAGACAATTAGTTGAAGTAGCAGTGAATTAAACAGGCCTTGATATTTTTGAACAGATAATTAACCCTGACCTCAAAATGACATTTGAGTTAAGTAATCTTCTTAGAGCTATTGCACAATGCAACCATTCAGATTAAGTTACAGAGAAACCAAAGGGTTTAAAGTCAGTAGAACTTAAATTTGTTCTTAGTATTTTTTTTTTCAGATTTCATTCTCAGAAATGTCCTGCAGAGAACACAGAAACAAAATTGATTAAATATTGATTTTTCCACAGATAGTATTGCTTGATATGAAATACATGAAGCTGAAAATAATGTGATATAGTGTTCAATATTTATGACTTAGCACTTTGTTGAAGCTGCAAAGAATCCTAGTAATAATATGGCTCCTTCACAATATTTTCATCTAATTTATATACATATTTTATTTCCACAAGTATTGGATTTATTTTGTGTTGAGTATGACAAGAAAGTTTCAAAAACAAGTAGCCTAAGATTTTTTCAATGACTGCAACATAATATAGCTTTTAAGACTGTGGTCCCTCATACAGTCATGTAAAAACAACAGACCTTGAAGTACAGAGGGTGCTATAACACATAAGCACAAAATGTAAACATTGCCAAGTGACATCTAATCTCACAATATACACTCTGAAAAGCAGTTTGCACCAAAACACAGATCCCTTTGTAAAACAGTCTTTTAGTTTTTCCTTCATGCTTCAGTGGTGTGTCATATAGTGCTTGAAGTAAATGGGACATGAAAACTGCCTTTCCACTCTAAAAAAGATCTCCACATTTAATATTGGAAGTTTTCCAAGTACCATTTAGCTAACAATGGATAGTACAGGTGCAGGTAGAATTTAATAATATCAATTATACAACTAACCCCCCATTAATATTCTAAAACGTGCATGCTGATTGGTTAGCATGCACGTTGTAAATCAGACTTATACTAATGGAAAAAGGTCCGGTCACCCGGACTTTTTCCATTAGTACAAGTCTTTTTTTACAGCAATGGAGAACACAAGATCTCCGTTGCTTTTTACACACTGTCTCGCTATGTTAAAGGAGTTTAACATAGCGAGACAGCTTTAAAAAAAGTAACGGGGATCTTCCTTTCTCCGTTGCTTTTTTAAAGCTGTCTTGCTATGTTAAACTCCTTTAACATAGCGAGACACTTTGTAAAAAGCAACGGATATCTTGCCTTCTCCGTTGCTTTTTTTAAAGCTGTCCCGCTATGTTAAATGGGTTTAACATAACGAGACAGCTTTAAGAAAAGCAACAGAGATTCTCTGTTGCTTTTTTTAAAGCTGTCTCGCTATGTTAAACTCCTTTAACATAGCGAAACAGTTTGTAAAAAGCAACAGATATCTTGCTTTCTCCATTGCTTCCACCCACAGCTCCGAAGTACTGCATAAGCATATGCATGCGCAATACATCAGAACTGCCGCAAAATACCAGACAGCTGTGGAAGGGCAGCAATGAGGCATTATACAATGCCATTATTTAAAAAAAGTAATTTTTTTTCTTAAATAATGTCATTGTATAATAGCAATAACCCACTTCTGGGTGTGGGTAATGCTGAATTTACCCACAGTTGTCTTTGTTTGGCCACTCAGGCTTCGCCCTCATGACCAAACCACACCAGCCGTGGGTAAATCCAGCATTACCTACACCCAGGCGTGGGTTATTGCTATAGTAATGTAGTCTGATTGTTTCAATATGCTGTGGTTCTCCCATCCTGTTTTTTTATGTTTGTCATTTTTTGGAATATAAGGCATCCTCTGCCATAACAGTATAATATGCTTCTTCCATTCTGTCATTACTGGGCCATAACAGTAAGACATGGCACCAGTCTGGAAGTGAGCCCACCTCTGTCATAATTAAATCATCAGTATTAAACAGCTTTCAATTAAAATGGCTTACAAATTCATATAATAGCAGTAAGCAAGCCAACAAAGCATGCCCAGTGATGCCCATAGTATCTACAGCCCTTCTTTCCCAGCTCAAAATCAGAAAGACTGGACGGCACAACCACTTCCCATTCCTACAGCATTCTGTAGAATGAACTTCCATAAAAAGAGTGTTGTCACCTTGTTCTTTGCTGAAAAAATAAACAGTAATACCACATCCTGTATAGTGTATTTGCAGTGATACTTATCTCAGGGGTTGTCAGTTTGCATAATTGTTAAGGTGTTTACCTTATAGACAGAAGGTGCAGGGTTTGATTCTCAAATGGGATAATTGGCTAGTCTTAAAATGGCCGACAAGGACAGTTAGCCTAGTACTAACCTATGAACCTGAACCTAAGTAGCCTGCCATGGAAGCATAATGAATGTTATTTTATAGTTTGTTTTTTTGTAAGAAAAGGATGAGTGAAAGGGCTACCTCTCGCTTTCTTTCTATTTCCTCTATAGGGTCTAAAGCTAAATAACAAATGAGAGCTGCTATTTTCACCCTACTAATACAAACGCACAGAGAATTATTACTGTCATTTTTGACATTACACTTATAGGCTTGCTTCATGGCACATAGAGAAAGAGCCCTGACTGTGAAGAAGGCAATCAAGGTTTGATTAGCAGACCCAGTCCCTGAAGTGTCTGACCGGGCAGTTGAGATTGCCATTTTTGCCATCTCAACTATACCAGAGGCTAAGAATGATTTTTAACCAGAGGCTATATTCCTCCAGTGCAAGATGTGTAATGGTATCATTGCATACTTCATACAGAGTGGGTAGGGTGTAGCAACAAAGTCTTTCACAGCTGTCAGAATTGAACCTTACTGTTTACTCTCATATTTGCCTACTTCCTCAACTCTTATACACAGGACACCAGTCCTTGACGTATATATGCTGGAGATGTTGAAACCAAAGCTTAAGAATGGAGCTTTTGTACCTGGATGATTGCAGACAGCAGCATCAAACAAAAAAGTTTCTAACAATGTGTAGAATTTAATGTTGTACTGTATTTTATATGCCTATTCCAACTCTTGCCTCTTGTTTCCAAATATTTTTCTTAAAAGTGGAGTGGCTGTTAGAAAGATTAGTAACATAATACTGAATTAGGTTAAGACAGATAAATGTTTACTATTAATAAATATTAGTATTAAATATATTAATACACAGATTATTATTAGAGCTACTCCTAATCCATTAAATTTAGGATATTGGCCTAACCTAAGTTTAATTGTTGACAAATATTAAACCTTTTGCTAGCTTACTGGTCAAGGGGTTCTAAGTGGATGAACATTCAACTCTTTCATTTAAATTTGACAATGTTGTACTGCTCATTGATGGTTTCTGTAGAAAATTACTGCCAGTACAATAGATGTTTGGTTGCTAGCAGTGATGACACTGTGTGTGGTCTTTTTTTTTTCTTAGTCTTTTTTACTCCTCCTCTGGACAACCATTTGAGTCTCCTCCCACTGTCTGCACAGGACATATTACTTAGGCCCTGTATTCTTTTAGTGTGGAATCTCTGTGGACATTCCAGTTGTTGGATATGCCTGGTTAGGTACATACCAAAGGGGGCATTGTACTGAATGATAGGTTTGATGAATGCCAAATACAGTGGAACAATGACTTCTTTGGACTTACATTCCATACCTTGTTTATAAGTTGCGCAACACAGAATGATTTCCTCACCACTGCAAACACATGATGATCAAAGGCTAGATTACTATCTATGTGTTTCCCTAAGTCCCTGACTACTGGGTCAACTCTAAGGGGTGTGTTGTCAATGTGATGGTTACCAGGGATGGATGACTTCCCAAAGGATACTATTATGCGTTTCTTGACATTTCGTTTTAGTCAGTGACTCTGACACCAGTTGTTTGCCTGTGTTAATCCCTCCTGGAGAACATTTGTGTCAGTGTGAGATTGAATGACAGCAACTAATTTGCAATCAACTGCAAATTTAGTCAGTCAGAGACCACTGACATTGGCCTTGACTTCTGAGAAGTAAATGCCAAAAAGGAGGGGTCCAAGGACTGATCCCTGAGGGACTCCACTTGTGACTGGCCTCTTTGTATATAAAAAGCAATGATACACTAATTAGTTGTGACCCTTATTTAACATAAACTAGGGCCAGTAAATGATGTTAATGATATACTAGACATGTGCAATGCATCATAGGTAGCCAGTCACACAGTTAGCACCTACAGTGGAGCACTATAAGGTATGCATGCACCCTACATACTGATTTTTCATCCATACTCTGCACCATTAGAGTACAGACTTGGGAATTTTAACTGAAAGAATGTTAGGGGCTGCTGGAGGTCTGTGACATCTATATGTGCTAGATGCTGAAGTCAGTGCTGCTGCTGCTGGTGCTGCTGACAGTAGGCAAAGGCAGAGAAGGAGAAGAGTGTTCAGGCCCAGGGTAACCTTCCAAGAGCTACATGAGCTGGAGATTGTAGAGCGCTACAGGGTGGACAGTGACATATTACTAGAACTCACTGAGCTTTGCAGCCCTTAACTCAGACCCAAAGCCAACAGAGGGGAACCCATCCCAGTGGAAACAAAGGTATGTGTAGCCCGTAATATAATAGCCACAGGTACCTTCCAAAACCAACTGGGGAAATGATGGGGATCTCACAGGCATCAGCATCCAGGGTACTCCACCAGTTCATGGATGCCATGCTACCACATGTCAGTGAGGACATTCATTTTTTCCCCCACTCCTGAGGTGAAGGCCATCAATATGTAACACTTCTGTCATGTAGCACACTACCCTGAAGTACTGGGTGCCACAGATTGCACTCATGTACACATCAAGGCATGACCCAGTGAGGAGGAATTTACATCATCTCCAAGGAGTACCATTCTATCAACTGCCAGCTCATGTGCAATGCTCAGGGCATTATCCTGAATGTGTTTTCTGGCAGTCTGTGTGGTTATCATGACTCCCATATCTGGCACACATCACAGCTGTACAAAATGTTTGCTAGGGGGGACATCCCATACAGCCATTTACTGGGGGATGCTGGCTATGCCTTGGAATCTGGATGATGACACCCATCAGAAATACACACACACACACACACACACACACACACACACACACACACACACACACACACACACACACACCAAAGAACACCATAATGAGGCACATGCACAAACTAGAAGCATCATAGAGCATGTGTTTGGGCTACTGAAGTCACGGTTCTGGTGTCTTGATATACCTGGTGGATTCCTGCAGAACTCTCAAGCCACATGTGCACATATGTTCACAGTATGTGCCATGCTAAACAATATGATCCTTTGAAAACAGCTGCAGCAGGATCAGCAAAGGGAAGGGATACACAACCCCCCCACCAGTGCTTAGGTCATCACAGCCACACACGCAAGAGGAATTAGAGGAGAAACCCCCTGATGATGTCCCTGTAGGCAGACGTAGGCATGCCCAGTATGCCCTAGTATTGGGTAAGAGACAATGCATAGCACATTCACTGACAACCTAGGGCCCTAGGGACTGACACCTTACTCCTACTCACATGCATATAATAAACATATTGATGCCAGGCAACCTATATAACCTGTACCTATCCATGTACTGGTTGTGTACTGCTTGCATCACACAAAGTCAGCCCTGAACTATTAAGTCTCTAAGCTACACACTAATTGTAAGGAATACTATAATATATCACATGTATGGATCTGCTGCTGTTATGCAAGGAAATATAGTGGGCTAACTGGACAGATGTAATATCCACATGGGACTACAGATACCCAGTCCAATAGTATGTGTTCCTTAATATTCACTAGGCCTCATGGTTGGAATATTAACTACAAAAGTCAAGGGAGATGTTAAACAGTGGGGTCACATGATAGTTGAACTAATGTATATTCCAGCAGATTATGTGCCATTGTTCCCCCACCCATAACACAGCAGTGGACCCATACAACTGCTTTAACAGAAAATCACCTATGAGTGGAATCCTGTTGCCCCTTCATCAAAATGACCTGTTATGTATAAATGTCTATACATACAGATGTACGTATACATATCTGTCTGTCACTATCTCTATCTCACATGCATAGTATATCTATTGCTATGTAGTGTGGCTGTCCAACAAATAAACTGATAATCCCAAAAACTGGAGAGCCGTCGAGCCGAATGCACTCAATAGAGAAACCTCTTGACCAAAAACGAACAGTGACACCGTCAACCATGCATAAACGCTTTTATTCCACAAAATACACATGCGTTTTCGTCCCTTCATACAGGACTTCATCAGATAAAATAACACAAAAACTTGTTCACTTTTATATTAACCCTGAGGTTAATTAACCTATAATGCCAAGCTACTTTAATTTAAATGAACCAATCCTTTTTCTTTCCTCTCCTCATTAATATTTAGGTATTACATTTATTGATTCCTTATAAACCATTTTAAAAACATAAATTAATGTACATTTTATGATTTGAAACATCTTCAACAATTAATTTTTGATGTTTGGTAAGAACTTTTTATTAATTCTTATAATAAATGAATGTTTAACTAAATGCATACTATTATATGAAAATGTAAAACTCCCTCTAGTGTCCGAAACCTGTAATGCCTTATAATAAATATATAAAATATAAATATACTTTCCTTTCATAAATATATAAATATAAATAAATATAAAAACTCCATAAATATATCAAAATTTAAAATATGTTATGTATATATATATATAAATATAAAATATTGTATATTTAATTATAATATAGTGTGTACAATCAAGTATGTATCTTTATTGAAAAAATACATAACATATTTTAAATTTTGATATATTTACGTTTAAATTCAGAATTTAAGATTAATGATGAATTGTATGAATTTTTAATGATCAGCAAACCAGTGACTCCTCTATTTAAGGCTCTGCCTAAAGTACATAAATCTTTGGTGGACCCACCCTTTCGACCCATAGTTTCAGGGAGGGGGTGGGTTACAGAAAATGCCTCTATATGGTTGGAATGTACATTAAAGCCATTATTGGATAAGTTACCCAAATGTGTTAAAGGATACCAGAGGTTTTTTACAATTGGTTAAAGAAGTTAATTCGAAATATTCTGCTGCAGGACTGTTGATGGTTACTCTAGATGTGGAGAGTCTTTTTACCGTAATTAACAATAATTATGGTATAGAGGCGATAGGGAATATCATGTTAGAACTGGGAGAGCCCACCACCAAGGTAGATTTGGTAAAAGTACTGCTATCAGTAGTGTTGGAAAATAATATATTCTTAGGTGGACAGCAGTTGTATAGGCAGGCACAGGGGATAGCCATGGGCACCCCCTGTGCTAATACCTATGCTAACTTGGTCCTTTCCTATTGGGAAAGGAATTGTATTTTAGGAAATGAGCAATGGAAAAATTATATCGTGGTCTACACCCGTTTTGTAGATGATGTTTTTATGTTTTGGAGGGGTGATCCCCTATCATTAAAAAATTTTTTGGAGTATTTACATTCCACCACATCTTTCCTAAGATTTACATTGACTTACTCAGATCACAACATTAATTTTTTAGATATCAACTTGTTGCAAACTAGTGAAGGATTTTCTTCAGAATTACATAGGAAAGAATGTTGGAAGAATAGTCTGTTGAACTTTGATAGTATGCATCCCCGACATTTGTTTCCCAATATTGTGCAGGGACAAGTGTGCAGGACATCCAGACTAAGTATGGATGACTCCAATTTTCAGAAAGAGATTATAGGGTTGAAAGAGAATTTTAAGAACAGGGGATATAATGAACATCTGGTTGAGAAGGTAGTGGCTAAAGGTGTGAAGAGTAGAAAAGATAGATATAAACCTTGGCTGAGTTGTGAGGAAAGGGTGATGTCAGCAGAGGGCTGTTCTAGGGATTTGATAGGGACTCCGAAACTCTATTTTACATACAGTAGTAACATCAGTGATATAAGGAATATAGTGAGCAAGAACTGGAATATCCTTAGGGGCGACAAGAAACTAAGAGAGGTAATAGGACCTGCCCCAAATATTGGTTATAGACGTAACAAGAACCTGAAGGACTTGCTATGTGGTGAAAAGAATGTGAAGTTGATTAGGCAACCTATTAATAAGTTGGGCAGCACACCATGTGGCAGCTGTAAAGCCTGCTCATACATTAATAAAAATAACAACATCTTTATACATCCCATTAGTGGTAAGACCTTTGAGTTTAAAGGTAGAGCAAATTGTAGAACACCTAATATAGTGTATATAGCGGAGTGTTTCACATGTACATCTTTTTATGTGGGCATGACAAATAAAATGTTTAAAGTTAGGATACTGCAACACCTATGCTCTATCAGGAACAATGATGTTCACAATGCCCTATATAAACATATTGAGACTCATCCTTCACATTCATTTGTATTTAGAGCAATAGCTAATATAGTAATGGGCATTTGAGGTGGTGATATAAAAGCACTCACTGAATCCCTTGAGTCACGTTGGATTATAGAATTGCAAGCCCATAGGAAACCATGATTAAATGACCTGGTCCCTTTAAAACCGGCTCTACAAAGGAGGCGTGTTTTTTATTAATGCTTTTCACTGATGTTTTAATGTTTGATTGGTTGATTTGAATGTTAGATTACTATCTGTGATGTATTTAACTGAATTGTTAGAACATTTTAAACTGTCTGAAGAAGGGTGTTATCCCGAAAGCGCTAACCTGTGGATTTCTTTAAGTTTTATTAAACGGAGTTCATACAGCAGTGTCCTGCCTTCCTTTGTTTGCTAAATGCAGATAACTGTATGAAGCAATATCACACTGCAGGCCACAGATGCTGGTCAACACAGGCCTAGTTTGTGTAATGCACAAGTACTGTGCCTGCAGTCACACATACAACAGACTTAATTTGTGGTGCATGCAATAAGTACTATGATATATAGTGTATAAGACTAGATAGGTAGGGGTTCTAGTCTCACTTCAGCCCACTTGGTGCATGGCTGTGTCAGTGTGTGTGTGTGTGTGTGTGTGTGTGTGTGTGTGTGTGTGTGTGTGTGTGTGTGTGTGTGTGTATCCTCCTGCAAATGAATGGACATGCCCTCATGGGCTACCCACCTGCAAAGGTTATGTACTTTTTGGCCCTGTAACTTGCTGTTGGCTTCCACAGTGCTCTCTTCTATAAGGCCTGATGATGTTGGCCACCTTAAGACAACCAGCTGACAGTGCAATATCAGATGTAAGTTGTAGTGCATGCAATAAGTACTGTGATCTATAGTGTATAAAACTAGATAGGTAGGGGTTCTAATCTCACTGTGGCCCACCTGGTGCATATGCATATATCCATATGGCATAACCTTGGTAGCCTATACATATGTAGGGTTTTGCAGTGTTTTATTTGTAGTGGGTGATGCCCTCCCCCCCAAAGGACTCACCACAACAAGGCCTGCATATGTCATCAAGCATATGTCCTAAAATGATAGTAATAGCAGACATGAGGTTTGTTACATGCACCACATACTGTGAAAATTATTATGTACCATTACATAGGTAAGTGTGCACACTTAAATGCAGCCAACCTGCACTATGTGTGTAACTTGGTGTGTCCTGTATGCACTGATGAAGTAGTGTTACCCTCAATGTAGCTATGTGTTTGTGTGAGCTTGTTAGAGCATTTTACAACATGTTATGGAACCATGGGATGTATGAATTGAACACAGAGAGTACTGTAGCCTTCAACTGTCACTGGTTGAAAAGATGTGGATGCATTCACTGTTGTACAACCAATACCAACTGGTGTGGGACATACATCCCAGACTGACACTGGTATACTGAATATGGCAGTCATCACAGCTATCATTCTGTGCAATGGCACCCTTGCCATGTTACTACACAGGCATATTGTACAACTGTAGCAGCCACACAGGTTCCAAGGTACACCAATACACATTGTAGAGAACATGTTCTGTGGAGTCCATGTCAGGACTACACATGTGTAGTCTGTCTCTGAAATGCTTTGGAGGGGATGTATATGGCTCCATACAGGGAGATGTCAGTTACCACTGTGTACATCCCTTGTATCCATGACAGGGCTAACACATGTGTCACCTGTGCTGCACACCAACAAAATCGGTGTGGTATGCATAGTACATGTTTGTGAGACAGGTATGTAACACAGGCAGTACACTCTACATAAAACAGGCCCCCCATGCATGTCACACACACATATCTGCTGTGACACACATCATGTGCAGGTTACACATTGGAATGCAGAACACAATCATAACTGTTGCCAGGCAACTGTTGGTACTGGACACAGGATATATGTAGATGCATCATCGCCATCAAAACCCTGGTGACACTTATGAAGGGTAGCAGACCTTCTCACAGATTAGGTATGCATGAGTATGCTGAATGCCAACATTGTCCTTGTTGGTCTGTTATACACATATGAACCTTTGGAGCCATGCAGTTATAGTGCTGCACCTTGCTGACAACATATGTCTGCTGTGCTGACATGCCATCCTGTGCTGCTTTATTTCCACTGTGGATCCATAGGTTATGCCAACAGAGTCCTGTAACAGAAACATAAACAGGCCTGTGACACATCTGTCATTGTGTAACTATACAGTCAGTTCAACAACATACAACATAAGGACAACATAAAGTACACAAATGTATGTGGCATACTCATGACAAATGCCAGCATACAGTATCTCTTGTTAACCACTACAAGTGGCATGGTGAACCAACACTGCATTACAATAGTACATGTTAAGTAATACCATCAGCCTATGCATCAGACCCATTTTCCTGCATCAATGTCAAGGATGACAGGGATGTGACTTAGGTATCATCACTTGCACAGGGTGTTGTGTGGGAATGCAGGAGGCCTAGCTAGCCCAAACTGTAGACAGCATGTACGTGAGTCAGGGGAGCATGTCAGATGGACGATTGAGAGGTGCTGTGTGTGTCTGTAGGTGACCTGCATTTCACAGTTGTGTGTGCATGTTTGCTAGCCCTACACATGTGTGTGTTGGACAGAAATAAACTGTACATGTTAAAGTTGACAGTTCACCATCTCCAGCCCCAAACACAGGAACTGGCTGTGCCAGGAGTTGCACTGGCACTTGCATGCACAACATCAGAAGTTGTGCTAGTACCTGATGGTGACTGCTGTCTGCTGGAACTGTGTCCCACATGGGACAGACTATGACCAGAAGCATATGGCCTGCCACATCTTGGTGTGGACAGCCCACTCCCCTCTGTAGCACTGGATGTACTGTCACTACGGTAGCGTGAGTGTGCACAGCCATGTGGACTTTCAGCAGCTGGTGTTGCTGACATACTTCCATGGTTCCGACTATCAACTCCAGTCACATGTTCCAGCAAAGATAATGTGCAGTCCAAGACAGACACTGTCAACTGCATCACAGAACTGATCCAGGGTGTCCCCAATGCAGTGGAGGCTGTCATGGATGTCAGACTGTGCAGCATCCAAAACCTTAAGCACACACCTGGTGTTCTGTTCAGAACATGCCTATGCCTCCATGACAGCCTAAAAATACACTGGGTGACCCGTGATGTGACACCTGCAACAGTTGGTGAATGGACAACAGGCCTCCTATAAGCACCCCTGTCAATCCGCCTGTGAGGGACCTTACCACCTCTCTTGCTATGGCCAGTGTCTACACTCACTGGAGCCATAGTAGCAACACTTTCCTGTTCAGTGTCTCCACCCTCTGACTGTCCATTATCTTTGGCCTCTGGGATGGGTATGTTTGGGCATGCAGACTGTGTGCAGTGACAGTAGGGGCAGAAGAGTGATGTCTACCTCTGATACAGATTCAGCCCCCAACACCTCCACCTGTGCTTCATTGTGGCCACCATCATCTTCAGTGTCCAAGAAGACACTGATATCAGGTTGTGTAGGGGACAGACTCCAACCTTCACAGTCACCTGCAATAAGAAAGAAAAAAGCAGTACATTAATAGTCTAAATTACACTCCGAGCCTTGGAATTTGCCCTGCATCAGCTGGACTTCATGGTTTTTAACAAGCAGCCAAACCATGACCCTGATCTCCTGAATGCCACCGTGCCCGAAAGTACACACCTTCACCTACACCACCAGTCATGCCAACAGTTGAATGAACTCCAATGAGTGTTTCAGAATTCCTGCCTGTTTGGCTTTGTATAGGCTGTTTTTCCACCCTTAAATGTCATTCAGCAGCATTCAAAAAAGTGCTGCATTACTTAGCAGCATGTAAACCAGCTAAGCAAAGCAAAGCAGCATGAAAACTCGCACAACCAAGGTTTTAGCAAGGCTTAACACCGCTCAAACATTAGTAGCCATTAGCATGTTTACGTACTGCTTAGCATGAATGAGCAATGCTTAGCAGAGTGCAGCAGTGCCAAAAGTCACAATAGTTTCATAAAATGAATTTAAAATATTACATTCTTTGCAGTCATATCCTGCCTTTTATGGACTCAAACCCAGGACCTACTGCACATAAGATTGTAACTATACCCATGTAACTGGTTGGATGTTACAAAAACTAGTATACCATCACATATACTACTAGGCTACCTGTTAGTGTTGCTGAGCACCGCTCTGTGCAAACACTCTTAAACATACCTATAATTAAATAATTAATTACATCCGGTTTCTATTTTTAGATGTCTGGCACATGTCAGCTGTCTATAATGTGAGCACAGCTTGGCATTTCTGAACACTGCACCAGGCAAACATGCTTAAACACACCTATAATTAATTAATTACATCTGGTTTCAAGTTTTAGATATCTGGCATGTGTCAGCTGTCTATAATGTGAGCACAGCTTGGCATTGCTGCGCTCCATGCTATGCAAAAAAAATAAAAATAAAAAAAACATAACACATCATAAATATGACATTATAGACAGCTGACACATGCCAGATATCTAAAACTTGAAACCAGATGTAATTAGTTATTAATTATAGGTTTGTTTAAGTGTGTTTGCACGGCGCGGTTTTTAACAATGCCAAGCTGTGCTCACATTATAACAGCTGACATGTGTCAGACATCTAAAAATAGTTAAGGTAAATAGTTCAAAGTAAAAATAATAAAACACCAGAAGAACTGAATGAACATGCTTTTTATTTAAAATAAATAATCCAGTACCTGCATTCATTCATCTTCCTGGAACTTCATCACACTAATGAAATGAACATTATAAAATCTTTGAGTAACATAAAATGTGCTGACATCAGCAATAAAAAACAAAAGCCATTAGTTAAAAAACTGTCAATAAATTTGAGTTCTATGCCCAAGATGACAAACTAAATTACTAGAGTCAATTATGCCAGCTTTTTCAAAGCATTCATATTTGTCTGCCAAATAATTTATGTATGTTCCAAACACATGAGCATCAACACCTCTCTTATCTACTGCTAGTTGTTTAAAAAAAATGGAAACTTCTTAAAATTCTTACACTGTTTTCAGTGCTTTTACAGGGCACTTTCTGTATTTTTTTTATAAACTTAAAGTGTTCAAACACCCTTTCTCAGAGTAAGTGAATGGACTTTCCAGTATAAAAACTGTAACACATAATATATTAGACATAATAAACTACATAAGAGGAATTGCAAGTGTAGGTATCAATGGTACCTACAACCAAATCTTGAAACAAATTGTTCACTTAAGGATTAGCTGATATAAATTTACAGTTGGTTGGACTTAAAACTGGGATGCATATCTTTATCATCTTGAATGCTGACTAAAATATGATCAGTACCACCTTTAAAATAAGTTTTAAGGTTTCTAGTTTTCTTTTCACAAAAAATAGCATTTCCCCAACTGCCTTACTAACCTTTCCATTACCTATTAGAAACTTGCATTTTTTGGTTATTAATGCCTCCGCTTGTTTTAAATCACTGTAAAAAATAAACATATATGACACATGATTTGATTCATATGTCTTACTAATTGGATTCACCCTACAATGTAACAGGGACAAACTTGTTATTCCTATGGTGTATGATTAAATTGATTACCTCATGTATCAAACTATCAGGATAATCTCTTTCCTTAAACATATCTTTAATTTCTTTCATCTTTTCAAAATGCAAACTGTCTTCACTAGATATATTTGCCTTGTATCTTAACCAAAGTAGGTAAAGTAGGCATGGGCTTGTAGTCAATATTTTAAGGTGAAAAACTCTTGTCAATGGAAGTATGGTAACTTTTTTACTAGGCATCTGTAACTTGTCTATGGACCAACATGCAGGCTAAATACGTGCACTAATGCTGTTGTTAAGAATGATGGTCTCATTTTGTTAACAGTGGGTATGCAGCATCAGTAAGGCCTATAAGTTTGTTGGAAGGTTTTTCCCTGATGTGATCTCTTTGAAAATAAATGTGTGATTTTGTAGCTTTTCATTTTTCAGTGTGTAGGCACTCTCTACCTGAGTGAGTGCCAGCTTCACACATACAAGATAGGAAGGAACAATACTGTCAGGGGCAGCCCGTGCTATTGGACTGCTGGACTGCAGCCCCCTCAACAAAAGAACTAAAAAGAAATTAAAAAAAAAAGAAAAAAGAAAAAAAAAAGTTTAAAATTCGCAGACTTCGCGCATGCGCAGTAGTCCAGACTACTGCGAGTCTACTGCGCATGCTCCCGGCAGTCCAGGTAGGGAAACATGAGGAGACGTCTGTGCACTTTTAAAGTGCACAGACTCGCTGGGAAAACGCATCAGGGCCGGACTGCAACACCAGCAGTCAGTCTCTCTCTCGTCGGGAAGGGTTTGGATCGCGGGAATCTCACGGGTCTTTGGATTATTGCGCGGGCACATTTGGATTACGTTATTGAGAATGGGCAGCAAGGACAGGTAAGTATGTTAATTAGTTTACTGTTTAGAATGGTAGGGAAGTTTAGGTGTGTGTGTGTGTGTGTGTGTGTGTGTGTGTGTGTGTGTGTGTGTGTGTGTGTGTGTGTGTGAAAATGCCCCAGGTGGTGTGGTAGGGAATACCTCAGGCTTGAACCCTGTACCCTGTATGCAGGTGTTAAAGACTTGAGTTCCCTACCCACCACCATTTGTAAAGAAATTGCATATTTTTGCCTCATATTTAATCTGATCTGTTCCTCATAATATCTGTGGTTTGTAAATGTTGCAATGCTTGATATTTGATAGTGTAGTAGTAGCATTGTTGCCTCACAGCTGCAGGTTCTCAGGTTTGATTCTTGGCTGGGGTTCCTTCTTTGTTGGGTCGTTTGCTTGATATTTGATGGTGTAGTAGTAGCAGTGTTGGGGGTTCCTTCTTTGTGGGGTCTGTTTGCTTGATATTTGATAGTGTAGTAGTAGCATTGTTGCCTCACAGCTGCAGGTTCTCAGGTTTGATTCTTGGCTGGGGTTCCTTCTTTGTGGGGTCTGTATCTTCTCCCTGTGTTTGTGTGGGTTTGCTTTTGTGTCCTCCCATGTTACAAAGACATGTCTGCATTATTTCTTCCTGGGCCTCTTCTGAAAATTGTTTTTTTGTTCCAAGTCAGACTGTCCTGATTAACAAATGTTAAATAAAATTGACAGGCATTTGAATTTCAGACTTCAGGTTTCTGAATGTTTAATTTTTTTACATATTTGATGGTGCAGTGGCAGTATTGTTGCCTCATAGCTACAGGATTTGTGGTTTGATTCTTGGCTGTGGTGCCTTCTTTGTGGAGTCTCCATCTTATCTCTGTGTTTGTGTGGATTTGCTCTGGTATCCTGCCATTTTACAAAGACGTGTCTACAGTCTCCCTGGGCCTCTGCTGAAAATTGTTTTTGTTCCATCAGAAGTAAAATTGACAGGCATTTGAATTTCAGACTTCATAGTCTTCAGAAAATACATAGTAAAACAACTTTTTATTCTAGCAATAAATATATAGTAACACAACCTTTTATTATAGCAATTTTTTAAGTTTATAAGATGACTATTTGAAATTTTTCCTTATTTTTGGGACTGTAATACCCTGTTAGTGGCTTTGTCCAGGTTTTTTGTGCTAAGGTTGTCAGCTATGGCAAGAACTGAATTCACTGAATATGTTTGAGGGCTGTATTCCCTCATTACTGGGTTTATCCAGGTGTTTTGTGCTAAGAGGTTGACAGCTATGGTGAGAACTGAATTAATTAAATGATAGCCATTTAAGTTTCAGTCTTCCTCTCATTCACAAAACAGCTGATTTGGCGTAGTGGTATGTTGCTCTTGACTGTTTTGCACAGGGACCTTGTCTGTAAAATGTACAGTGGTAACACAGCATTTTTCTTTCACAAAGCAGGTGATTTGGCATAGTGGTATGTTCTGACTCTTTTTTGCACAGGGACTTTGGCAGTAAAATGTATGGTGGTACCGTGGTAACACAGCATTTTATTCTAGCAGCTTTCCAAGATTATACAAGCAATGTTTAATGTGTCCCTGGTTTTGCCCTTTTGACCCACCCCAATAAATTTGGCTTTTTCCAGACTTCTTGTGCTGCGAAGTTGAGATGCAGTTGAGTATTGAGCAGATTTTACAAGGAGCTGAGAGCTGCAGGGGAAGAGAAGTTTAGTGCTAATAGCACAACAGGCTATGTGCTTGCTTTTGATGCAGAAGGTTGTTGGTTCTACTCCCATAAGGGGTGAATGCTGAAAGTTAAGATACTAATTATGAGCCTGTTATCAGTTTGCCATCCATTACCTATTGCAATATTACTAGCTTATTTTTAATGTAATTTAGGCAATTTATTCCACAGGGGCATCAGACACTTTATTGTTCGATGAAACCATGAAATATAAAGGTGATTGCTAGCACCAACCTCTTCATTACAGATTTATTTAACGTGGAATTATTTAGATGACTTGTTTACTACTTCAGAGATTGTGCATATTTACTGATAATAGTGGACTGTAGAAGTTTGAGTAGACTTTTATGATGGAAATGTTCTGAATTGGACAGTTTTGTTTCATTGTTTACTGGAAAAATGTTCAAAGCAATAGAAAGGTGTATCAAAGAGCACATGTATGTTTCATATGCAAGGGGCCTATGATTTGAAAACAGCCCAGAATTAATTTTTATCTGCCACGAGTAAAATGTATTTTCTTTGAAAGTGGATTTTAATGTTGTTTCAGTGAATGTGAGTTTCAAGGGCAGAGAAGGTTTAATGCCAAGTTTGTTATGTGTTTGCGCTGTAAAATGCAAAAATAAAACTTTCAAATGAAGTTCAAATCATTATAGAAGTAAATCAGTATGCACATTAGTGTTTATGGTAAATGGAGTGAAATAGCAAAGTAATGGATCATTGGAATGGCTGCAGGGAGGCTCCATTCGACCAGGGTTTTGTGTGGGGGAAGGACGGCAAACTTAGACAGCCCCAGCTGAACCATACCTCCCAACTGTCCAGATTTTCAAAGAATGAATAGATGTTTTGCTTCTTATTTTTGATTTGTTCCTCATAAAAATTTGTGGTTTTCTGGCAAATCATTTAGGAATTAAGTCACTAAATAATGACACACCTAGTTTCAGACTTCATAACCTTCAGAAAAATGCATGCTAAAGTAAGACCTGTTCTATCAACTGTCCCACTTTATAGAAGAGCATTTTTTAGTACTGTTTATATGTTCCCCCCAATATATTTGGCCTTGTCCAGATTTATGTCCCAGTTTATACAAGAGCAATTTTTAGTATTGTTTATATGTTCCCCCAATATATCTGGCCTTGTCCAGATTTATTGCATTAACAGGTTGAGAGGTACATGCAAATAAATTGCTTTATAGAATTAGGCATAGCCAAACCTCTGAACTGTCCCTGATTTTGACTCAAAATGTTGCTCTTCCCC
Source organism: Protopterus annectens (assembly GCF_019279795.1). Classification (NCBI taxonomy): domain Eukaryota; kingdom Metazoa; phylum Chordata; order Ceratodontiformes; family Protopteridae; genus Protopterus; species Protopterus annectens. The sequence continues at coordinate 158,640,430 of NC_056742.1, forward strand.
TAATGATCCCTCCAAAAATAGCAATTTTGGAAGAAAACATGGAGGGTTTATAATTAAGAAATAACTGTAATAATCAGATTACTTTTATTTCAGAAATGCATGTAGATTATTTTATTTTGTCAGCTGCTCAAGTTAGCAGTACTAATATTAAAGTGGCCCTTCTTTGACAGGTTCCCAGCTGTATTGTGTTGTTATTTTATATTTTTACATCACATTTTTGGTCCATTTTTCATAAAATTGTGTTTTTTGGCAAATTAGTGACAAATAATTAAAGACTGAAGTTAGAAAATAATGACAGACATTTGAGTTTCAGATTTCATACCATTCAGAAAATTCATACTAATGCAATACCTCTATTAGCTTTCTAAGGTTATAAGAGCGATATTTTAAAAATTGTCCTTATTTTTGGGCCTTTGTCCCATTTCTTTGTATGGCTTTGTCCAGATTTCTTGCTCTGAGGTTGAGAGGTATGACAAATGTGTCAGGGCCATCACAAGTCAGCCAGAGACATTTCAAACTGTGACATACTTGTTACACCCCACTCCCCATGTAGTGACTCTGGATGTGTCAAGCAAGGCAAGGAGTAGTTATGCAGTGTAAATGTGCAGAGAATCCCACCCATCCAAGGTAGACACAAGTACTAGAGTGGCTTTTCATCTGTCCTTGATTTTTGCAGAATGGTCTGGTTTCTGTCATATTTTTTGTACTGTTGATTTATGCTTATTACTCAAAGTGCATGTTGCTCTGTGTTTAAGTAGCAATACTTTAATGACCATCAGATAAGCTTGGCTGAGATTGCAAGATGCAAGTAAGCTTTAATAAGCATACTGTTAAAGAATTGCCAACATTGAAAGCCTTTCTGTTGCCATGTAGAGAATACTTAACTAGATAATGTATAAGCCCTGGGTATTGAAATACATATGCCAGTATTTGTAATAAAGGACAGAATTACATTATTTTAAGAGTCTCATTACACTTGGAGACTTACAGTCATCTCTTCCGGCTTTAACCATAAACCGAATGCCAATCGTGTGGTCTATAACCTGTACAGTAATCCTTTTAAGCAATGTATCTTGAGCTTATTTCTTGTTTGCTTTTCATTTTTTTACTTTGATCATGTTTTCCCCATGAAACAAGTAGTTGTCAGGCAGCAGGTCTTTTTTTGGATAAGGAACATTTTTACAAGTGGGAGCATCAGAGATTTCTGCTTTCAGCATGTTACTTGTTACTTTAATAAAGCTGAATATAAATTATAATTAGAACTGCAGTGCAAGAAGTGGTTTGAGTTGAGTGCTGCTTGTTTTTTTATACTTGATTTTGACTGGCATTCCATTAATGTATTTAAAAAAAAGTAATTTATTTCGTCATGCCTCACAACCTTTTTTGTTTCCATCTAGATATTAAGCTGTCATGCAGCCAATGCACTGAAATATTTTTATTCTTCTACACTTCATTTTGTCTTGATTGGACTCTCATGACAACTGTTTGGCACCCAATGCAGTATATTTAGTTTTTGTGGTTTGCTACTACAGGTGTTTGTGTGTGTGGTACGGAATACCTCAGGCTTGAATCCTGTACCTTGTATGCAGGTTTTAAAGACCTTAAATCCCTACCCACCACCATTTGTGAAAAAAAAAACTGCAGATTTTTGCCTCATGTTTGATCTGATCTGTTCCTCATAATATCTGTGGTTTGTAAATGTTGTAATGCTTGATATTTGATGGGACAGTTGTAGCACTGTTGCCTCACAGCTGCAAGTTCTCAAGTTTGCTTCTTGGCTGGGGTGCCTTCTTTGTGGGGTCCTTATCTTCTCCCTGTGTTTGTGTGGGTTTGCTTTTGTGTCCTCCCATGTTACAAAGACATGTCTGCATTATTTCTTCCTGGGCCTCTGCTGAATTTTTTTTTGTTCCAAGTCAGACTGTCCTGATTAACAAATGTTAAATAAAATTGACAGGCATTTGAATTTCAGACTTCAGGTTTCTGAATGTTTAAGTCCTTGCATATTTGATGGTGCAGTGGTAGTATTGTTGCCTCACAGCTATAGGTTTTCTGGTTTGATTCTTGGCTGGGGTGCCTTCTGTGTGGAGTCTGCATCTCCTCCCTGTGTTTGTGTGGATTTGCTCTGGTGCCACGTCATTTCTCCCTGGGTCTCTTCTGAAAATTGTTTTTATTCTGTCAGCAGTAAAATTGACAGGCATTTGAATTTCAGACTTCATGTTCTTCAGAAAATACATAGTAACACAACCGTAACATAACCTTTTATTCTAGCAATTTTCTAAGTTTATAAGATGAATATTTGAAATTTGTCCCTATTTTTGGGACTGCATTCCCTCATTATTGGCTTCGTCCAGGTCTTTTGTGCTAAGGTTGACAGCTATGGCAAGAACTGAATTCACTGAATGTTTGAGGGCTGTATTCCCTCATTACTGGGTTTGTCCAGGTGTTTTGTACTAAGAGGTTGACAGCTATGGTGAGAACTGAATTCACTAAATGATAGCCATTTAAGTTTCAGTCTTCCTCTTTTACAAAACAGCTGATTTGACATAGTGGTATGTTGCTCTGTTTTGCACAGCGAGCTTGGCAGTAAAATGTATGGTTCTAGCAACTTTCCAAGATTATACAAGCAATGTTTGTGTTCCTGTTTTTTGGGCTTTTGACCCCCCCCCCCCAATACATTTTGGCTTTTTCCAGTTTTCTTGTGCTGCAAAGTTGAGTATTGAGTAGATTTTACAAGGAGCTGAGAGCTGCAGGGGAACAGAAGTTTAGTGCTGCTTAAGTGAAGTTGGTTTGCCTTGTTAATAGCACAACAAGTTGTGTACTTGTCTTTGATGCAGAAGGCTGTGGGTTCTACTCCCAGAATGGGTGGATGCTGCTGTACTGAGAATGTTATCCTTGGTGAAGATACTAACTATGAGTTCGTTATCAGTTTGCCATCCATTTCCTCTTGCAATATTACTAGCTTATCATTTTTTTAATGTAATATAGGCAATTTATTCCTGAGGGGCAACAGGCACTTTATTTTTCGATTAAACCATGAAATATAAAGGTGTTTGCTAGCAGCAACCTCTTCATTAGTTACAGATTTCTTTAATGTGGAATTATTTAGATGACTTTTACTTCAGAGATAGTGCATATTTACTGATAATGGACTGTAGAATTGTATATATTTACTGATAATGGACTGTAGAATTGTGCATATTTACTGATAATGGTGGACTGTAGAATTGTGTATATTTACTGATAATGGTGGACTGGAAGTCTGAGTAGACTTTTATGATAAATGTTCTGAACTGGGCAGTTTTGTCATTATGGGTGCATGCATTTTGTTTCATTGTTTACTGGAAAAATGTTCAAAACAAATTTAAAACGCCTCTAACAACTGTAATATATTGTACAAGGAATATAATTTAGTACAATGAGGAAGGTGTATCAAAGAGCACATGTATGTTTCATATGCAAGGGGCCTATGATTTGAAAACAGCCCAGAATTAATCTTTATCTGCCACTGGCAAAATGTATTTTCTTTGAATGTGGGTTTCAATGCTGTTTCAATGAATGTGAGTTTCAAGAGCAGAGAAGTTTTAATGCTAAGTTTTCATTGTGAGACTGCATTGCTTTGTTTAGTAGATGACTTAGTGTTTGTGCTGTAAAATACAAAATAAAACTTTCAAATGAAGTCCAACTCATCATACAAGTAAAGCAGTATGCACATTAGTGTTTATGGAGTGAAATAGCCAAGTAATGGTTCATAGGAATGGCTGCAGAGGCTCCATTCAACCGTGATTTTGTCAGGGGGGAAGGGCAGCAAACTCAGACAGGCCCAGCTGAACTAAACCTCCCAACTGTCCAGATTTTCAAAGAATGAATAGATTTTTGCTTCTTATTTTTGGTTTGTTCTTCATAAAATTTGTAGTTTTCTGGCAAATCATTTAGAAATTAAGTCACTAAATAATGATACACTGAGTTTCAGACTTCATAACCTTCAGAAAAATGCATGCTAAAGTAAGAACTGTTATTCTATCAACTGTCTCAATTTATACAAGGGCAATTTTTAGTACTGTTTATATGTTCCCCCAGTATATTTGGCCTTGTTCAGATTTATTGCATTAACAGTTTGAGAGGTACATGCAAATAAATTGCTTTATAGAATTAGGCATAGCCAACCTCTCAACTGCCTCCGATTTTGGCTTAAAATGTTGCTCTTCCCCCTAATAATCCCTCCGCAAAGTAGCAATTTTGGAAGAAAACATGGAGGGTTTACAATTAAGAAATAACTGTAATACTCAAAGTTATAGATTACTTGAAATGCATGTAGATTCTTTTATTTTGTCAGCTGCTCAAGTTAGCAGTACTAATATTAAAGTGTCCCTTCTTTGACAGGTTCCCAGCTGTATTGTGTGGCTATTTTATATTTTTGCATCACATTTGGTCCATTTTTCATAAAATTGTGTTTTTTGGCAAATTAGTGACAAATCACTAAGGACTGAAGTTAGAAAATAATGGCAGACATTTGAGTTTCAGATTTTATACCCTTCAGAAAAGTCATACTAATGCAAGACCTATTCTATTATCTTTCTAAGTTTATTAGAGCAATATTTAAAAATTGTCATTATTTGTGGGCATTTGTCCCACTTCTGTGTATGGCTTTGTCCAGATTTCTTGCTCTGAGGTTGAGAGGTATGACACGTGTCAGGGCCATCACAGTCAGCCAGAGACATTTCAAATTGTGACATACTTGTTGCACCCCACTCCACCATGTACTGACTCTGGATGTGTCCAAGCAAGGCAAGGAATAGTTATGCAGTGTAAATGTGCAGTGTGTCTCTCCATCCAAGGTAGACACAAGTACTACAGTGGCTTTTCATCTGTCCTTGATTTTGCAGAAAGGTCTGGTTTCTGTCATATTTTGTACTGTTGATTTATGCTTATTACTCAAAGTGCCTGTTGCTCTGTGTTTAAGTAGCAATGCTTTAATGACCATAATGTAAGCTTGTCTGAGATCATAAGATGCAAGTAAGCTTTAATAAGCATACTGTTAAAGAATTGCCAACATTGAACGCCTTTCTGTTGTTGCCATGCAGAGAATACTTGACTAGATAATGTATAAGCCTTGGGTATTAAAGGTCAGGATTCCATTATTTTAAAAAGCTCATTACACTTGTTGGAGACTTCCAGTCATCTCTACAGATTTTACCCGTAAACTAAACAGAATGCCAATCTTGTGTGGTCCATAACCTGTACAGTAATCCTTTAAGCAATCTATCTTGAGCTTGTTTCTTGTTTGCTTTTCATTTTTTACTTACATGTTTTCCCCATGAAACAAGTAGATAGTTGTCAGGCAGCAGGTCTTTTTTGGATAAGAAACATTTTTACAAGTGGGGGCATCACAGAGATTTCTACTTTCAGCATGTTACTTGACACTTTAATAAAGCTGAATATAAATTATAATTAGAACTGCATTGCAAGGAGAAGTGGTTTGAGTTGAGTGCTTCTGGTTTTGCTTGTACTTGATTTTGACTGGCATTCCAGTAATGTATTTAAAAAGTAATTTATTTTTTCATGCCTCACAACCTTTTGTTTCCATCTAGATATTAAGTAAGCTGTCATGCAGCCAATGCATTGAAATATTTTTATTCTTCTACACTTATTTTTGTCTTGATTGGACTCTCATAATGATGGTTTGCCACCCAGGGCAGTGTATTTAATTAAAGTTAGTTTTTGTGGTTTTGTGCATAGCTCCTCCCCTTTCTGGTTGGCCACACCCCTTCCCCTTGACCCCACCCATTCAGCTGGCTCCTGCAGCCCCCCTTTGATTTGAAGTCACCAGCCGCCACTGAATACTGTATCAACAGTGCTACACTCTTAGCTGCAAACCAGAAGGAGTAAGAATAGCTGGGAGAAGGGCACCTTTTTACTTTACAAAGTAATGGTGTTGATTTATTTTTGATCAGTAAAGACATTTTTGCTTGGTCCTAAGATAGTAGGTTTTAGCAGGTATTGCCATTTACGTCAATTATATCTTTATTCTAGGGGGATAATGATAATATGGGTTTTGTCAAGTTTTTTTAGATTTCAGGCCTTATACCCATCTTTTTGCTCTGAGGTCATATATGAGTTTCACCATTATGCATCTACCATCAATATGCACTCATTAAATACTCTGTCGTCATCTAAAGTTTCCTTAGACTCATAGGTACAATAAATCATCAAATCCAAATGGAAGATAAGTGGTGTTTCATCATTTAGGTGTCTTGACAAACTATATCCTCCATTAACTGAAATATAAAGAGGTCTATGCCATATTTCTTGACCCAAACTGAACTATGTTATGCTGGACCCATTTGTCATCTACAGTTTTGGATCTGAAAAATATCTGTCCATCATATAATTAAAACAATTATGACTAGGTGCATTTTAGAGCTGAATAACATAACATATCCAGGGAAACATGCAGGTGGTTGGTGTGACAGAGCAAGATGCAGAGGACAGGAAGAAATGGAAACAGTTGATCTGCTGTGGTGACCCCTAACGGGAGCAGCCGAAAGAAGATCCAGGAAAACACAAGTTTGGAAAATCTCTCTCTTCTAAGATCTCTTTTAACAGTAATAGCCAATAGTTTGTCACTGTCTATTGTCAAAGGCCTGATGCTTTTTTAAGTCAAACAGCACAAAGGCACAAGCTCTCTTAAATATATTGAATATGCATTCTGGGCTAATTAAGACACACCTGAAACATGTTTCAAGTCAACAACATAAAAAAACAATCAAATTTTTGGAACATGTGTTTTTCTTGCAGTGAGTTTGATGGGTCCAATCCAATTTACTTAAAAGCTCTATGCCAAAAGCCATAATACTGAATGCAGAATTATCAAAATACCAACATGTTAAAATCAAAATATGTACTTTGTCACATGTGGAGTGAGCTGAAATGGTCTCCCTGCAGGATCCATGTTAGCAATTATTTCTGAGTTTCACTAAAAGAGAAATGTTGCTGTTTGTTGACTGTCTATGTTTTGATGCTGTGTAAGTATGTCCTACACATTATGCTGTTAGTAGGCATTTTGAGTTAAACATTGTAACATTTCAACATTTTGACATTTCAGGATTTACATTCAGCATTATGACTTTCAGTGAACCATTGCTTAATGAGTTGTCACACATTATGGTTGGATAGAAATACCAGCATTAATTTCCAGTCGATGAGAAGCAATCAATCTATATTTCTATAACAGTCTGTACACAAGTTAATTGCCAAAATTTGCCCCAATGGTTATTTTTTAAAACCATGCCCAAGATTTCAAACTTAAAATGATATACATGGTTGACTGACAAGCCATGTTTACAAAATGCATTTCATGCACTTTTATTTTTAATGTCATTAAGTGCTCCATATTTTTTCATTCTTTCCTTCTTATCAACATAAAATGCAGGTGACTGACAAGCAACTCTCTCTCTTTATATATATTGAATGGCAATTGCCACAGCCATTGAAATAATATGCCTTCCTTTTTTGTATGAATAAATATGTTGCTGGGATAAATATAATTACAACACCAGGAGCAATTTTATCCTCCGAATATGGTCATTTTTAAAGTAATGGAAACTTATAAGCCAAGATTCAAAATCAAGCCTCGCCACAAGTGGTTAGACTGCAACTAAAACTGACTTTTTATTGCGATCTCAGAAAGTAGAAATCCAAAGTCTCATTTGCTGCAACGAGGAAGACATTATTACAAACTAATTTGTATGTTTCTGTATCTCTCGGTGATTACCACAAGCACTAAGAAAACCATTTCTGGTGCCCTTCTGGTAATCACTGCTGGCAGCCGATAAATCATTTTAGCCAAGGCACTCCTTCATTCCATTTCCCCAACCACACACATATAGACACACAAATGCACACACACACACACACACACACACACACACACACACACACACACACACACACACACACACACACACACATATGTGTATGTTGCTGTGTGGGAGAGTAGGTACTCTCCCACACAGCAACATACACATACCTTCTCTTTCATACAGCAACTAACAACTAGTCTAAATTACATACATTCCTACTCTCTCAGACAACACACTGACAAGTACTTTCTCATGCAGAAATGAATGGAACTACTATTTTTAAAATATACACACGCACATCTACCTTCTCTCTGTTAGCAGCACACATGCACACACTTTATCTCTCATACAAACAGAAAGGGTAATTGAAATTCTACACACACACACACACAGACACACACACACACACACACACACACACACACACACACACACACACACACACACACACACACACACACACACACACACACACTCTTTCTCTCGCATACAGAAACAAACGGTTTGAATTATACACACACATACACTTACTCACCTTCTTTCTAAATCAAACTGCCACATGGACTTAGCCCCCTACTTCACGGAACTGCTAGCTTAAAATTTGTGCACGACTGCAAATTGGATTTACTTCCAAGCTGGCGTAAGCACGCATGATTCTCGCTAAAGGCAAAGACGCTAATACCGCAGTCAACCTGCTGCAGCTGAAAAAGTGGGAGGGTGCTTACCCCCTATGGTTCCAACGCCCTTGTATTTTTTTTTTTTTTTGATTAGTTTAGTTAGTGCATTCTTTCTTCCCACCACCTGCTGCAGGCACTGGGAAGAAAGAATGCACTAATTAAACTAATTAAAATAATAAAATAAATAAGTCAAAATTGCGCCCTTTACAAGACCGGCCTGTACGGCGCCCTAGGCTGTCGCATAGTTCGCCTATGCCTAAGGCCGGCCATGTGCTTAGTGTCCTGACCAGCTTGCTGGCAATGAGAGATTTGAATGATGTAACCATCTCTCCAAGAGTGGGAGGGTACAAATGAATTGTGTCTTTATGGTAGTCCACAATGTTCTTCCTTGCAACTGTACTTGCTATGAAGGCTATCACCAAACTATGGCATATTGAGACTTATACTCATATGGTGCATCTTCCATTGCTCCCCAAAATATCTTAAATTCCATGCTTACATCCTGCTGTCTATTATCAGATATTATCACATCTAAAATCCTATACCTTGAAAACATATTTTTAATGTTTGTAATGTTTATTAACTTCATGACCTCAAACAATTCATAATAATAACAACTATACTACTGCTACTAATAATAATAATACACAGTTTAAATACAAACAATCTTATTTGTTTATTTGTTAGTTAGGTAAGCTATCTTTTCCAGCTTGAACTTTTTCATCCATGATTTATGCCTCAGAAGCACAGGTCCAGTCACCCGGACTTTTTCCATTAGTATAAGTCTTTTTTTTTTTTTTGGACAGCAACGGAGAACGGAAGAGCTCTGTTGCTGTTATCTCACTATGTTAAACTCAGACAACTTTAAAAAAAGCAATGGAGAAAGGAAATCTCTGTTGCTTTTTTTAAAGCTATCTTGCTATGTTAAACTCTCTTAACATATCAAGACATGTTTTTAAAAGCAATGGAGATCTTACTTTCTCCGTTGTTTCCACACACAGTTATGATGTACTGCGTAACCATACGCATGAGCATTACATCAGAACTGCCGCAGAATACTGGACAGCTGTGGAAGGGCAGCAAGGAGGCATTATACAATGCCATTATTTAAGAAAAGTAAGTATTTTTTTTCTTAAATAATGTCATTGTATAATAAACCACTTCTGGGTGTGGGTAATGCTGGATTTACCCATGGTTGTCTTTGTTTGGCCACTCGGGCTTCGCCCTCGTGACCAAACCACACCATCCGTGGGTAAATCCAGCATTACCCACACCCAGGCATGGGCTATTGCTTAAATAATACAAACAGTGGAATGTTGTACCTCTTGTTCTGCTTGCACTGGCATTCTTGGCCTCTGTAATACATCACGGGCTCTTTCTTTACAATTATCCCACTTAACTCAACAATTTTTACTAGCACATATTCCTTAACCTGACTAAATACCATTAATTTATCAGGTTTAAACATCATGCCTTTTGTACAACTAATCTCTTATATAAATGGAATATGGCTGCATTTCTTTCCTCACAGCAAAAGGCTGTTGTTTATAGTTTGAAGTAGCCAATCATCATCACATCTGCATATTTCTCAAGACAACACGGAATTATTAAAATATTTTCAGTCCTACGAAACTGGAGATATCCACTTAAATTTCAGTCCATTAAAAAGATGTGAAAGGATAGTGTTAGCACTAGGTACTGTTAGAATTATAGAAATAAACGGGTAATATTATTACTCATTTGGGACTCCAACCCAAGGCATCCAGCATACCAAGTCAGTGTTACTGCCACTGGATCAATTAGAGTCCTTGAACAGATAGCTATTGAGTTTTTCCTCAAGAGCTTTATCCTTTTAGCTATGAAATCCCCACCATGGTGACACACACAGGCACACACACACATACACGCACACACACACGCACACACACACGCACACACACACACACACACACACACACACACACACACACACACACACACACACACACACACACACACACACACACACACACACACACACACACACACACACACAAAGCCCTCTGCAAATGTGTAGAAATACCTTTGTTTAGACACTCTTAGAATCATAGAAGCAAAAGGATAATCTGTCTTTTCTGTTAGTGTTTTTGTAAATATGAGTCACTTAGCATATCTCTTAAACACAATTCCTTACATGGCTTATAAATTAAAAGCACGTCTTAACTGTATAGTGCCAATGAAAGTATCTGCAGTAGTGCCTTTTGTAACAACTTCTTTATAGGCTCTTTAATGCCCTACAGTCTGTTTTGGTCCACAGTTTCTTCTCACAAATACTTTTCTAAACCATATGTTAAGACAAGCATCTGTTTTGCTATTTGAGAAAACCTCTTGGGCATTCTATAAAGCATCTAGTCTAATAAACAAATAGCTTACCTTCTTGCAGAATTACTCTACCAATTCCGTTATGGCTGGGAGAGATGTTCCTAGTACGCTACAACATCATACATTTTTGAAAAGTTATAATCATTCATAGAATTATAAATACCTGGTATAAAAAAGTTTTCAAAAGCACTCAGTTTTGCCAAGAAAATGGGAATTAGTCTGCACATTTTTACGAGATTCATTCCTTAATTGTGCATTTAAGTGATGAACTCTCTTTGCCACACCAAGCCTTTGTCTTGTAAAACATCCTAACAGAGGAGGCATGCTTAGTTTTTTATTCTTATAGTAGCAAGTAAACTCTTCACGACTCAATAGCCATGATTCAGAAAAATGCTCCCTTTTTCATATAAAATGCCTATTGTAAGTAGGTCCGTTTATGCGATCTTGGGAAATGCAATTCAGAGACATTTTTAGCTGCAGTGAGGAAGACCTCGTGATCAGCTAATTTGGATGTCTCAGAATTGTTCCATATTACCACTGCTGCATAAATCATTTTGTGGAGGTAACTGCTTCTGGCAGCACATTTATTGTGTTGGTGATCCCCATTACACTTTCACACACATATTCAGACATACACACACACACAATGTAATCCCAGTCCATTCATATCCCTGCAGTCATGTGCATATGCTGCAACACAAATGCCTACATTCATATCCCTCCACCACTACCTCTCCAATGAACTTCACAAAACTTAACTGCAACACAGCCTCTGACATTGATTAGATTGGATAACCTCAGCATTATGGCGGAGCTAATTTTCAGGATGGGTCATGTCAATTTTTACAGCCAAGTGATTCTCTGAATTGCTTGATGGTATAAATGAGTTAATGCAAGCTCTTCTGGGGAAAACACATGGCTACTTAACATTAGTCACTCCCCTTTATTGCCTCACTATCAAACAGTATGGCCATCAGGGTCATCCACCTTGGTAATCTTTTCTGATCATGGAAAATCATTATAAACTAGTTTAAGAATCAGAATTGGTTACTGGGAGTGTTTGGCTACTCTACGGGTAGGGCAGACTTAGCACTCATAGTATTTTTTTCTGAATCCCAGCCAGTGTTTTTTTTAATGATGCCAAAAGTAATTTACACCCTGATGGTCAAGCTAACTCTTTTCGATTCTGTAATTCAAATGTTTAATAAGATATTACGTTGAACTTAGCACAAGAGTATGGTCCAATCACCATACTTTGAATATAAGTTTCTGTGTCCATATATGTAACTAATTTTCTACTCAAATATCACTTAGATACTTTTCTTTCCCACTGCGTGCACATTCTCAACACAGATCATACTTGCTAACTATTCATTTTCATAACTTTGTTTTATTATATGCAATGTTTAACTAAAATGTGTTTTTATTTTAATTTTTGTTCTCATTAGCAAAGTAATGTCTTTCCCAACAGTTTTACAAATTTGATTATTTTCTGGATATTTATGGTTAACATGCTTGCATTGACACCTGATTACTTAAGCTTTTGAAGCTTCCCAAAGCTCTTGCAACTTAAATTTGTTCTATTTTTACCAGCATTAACTTTCTCCATCTCTTAGTCTAATTTACTCATTTCAAATTCTTCTGTAAGCTATTTTAATTGTGTTGAAGTAATCTCATTCACTCACTCAGTCTGTATGCATCAGTTACTTTACTCAGTGTTAAAAATGATTCTTTCAACTAACTGCCCTTCAGTAGTTTACCATGTAACTTAGTAAATACACATTCTTTGGGTCTATTCTTCATTCAGTATCAGAACCTTGTGCCCTCTGAAAAATCAGCAAATATATAGGTTTTCCCATACTAACAGGAACAGAAAGTTCTGATTTATCACAGTAGTAAGTATTGCGTCCTCTAAAAAGATCACACATATTACCAAAGTTTAGAGCTTCTTCTACCAAAACATGCAGAAGGTAGTAAGTACCCTGTGCATTTACAAATCTGCAATTTATTGTTCTCTGAAAAGTTTCTGTGGTGGCTTTGTATATACCACTTTCTAAAGAAGTACCTTATCAGCTTTAAATTTGACCCTAGCTGGACTATTGCCTATGGGCTGCCTTGCAGCTGAACTAATTCATTTTATTACTCCTACCCCTATACTAATCTAAAGTCTCTTCAAGGAACACTCTCTGTCTTTTCTTTTCTCTCTCTCTGTCTTCCTGTATGTATTCAAATGGTAATTATTTTCTCCTAGGTGATCTTGATGTAAATTAATGTTCGCCTATAAAATGCTAAACCAAACAGATACATTTTTCAGATAGCTTATTACCTCTGAAATCACATGAATTCCTTTGTCTTCAATGATTCAGTTTTAGGTCTACATATCAGAAATTCACCACACAGCTGTCACAATAATAGTCTACTCCCAGGCATCTTCATTATGTTGTAAGGTTTAATTAAACTAGTATGCTTCCAGTAAGATAATGGTTTACATTTCTCTTCTTTATTATGTTGTAAGGATTAATTAAACAACATTTCTGCCTCACCCCTCTGGGCCAAGAAAGCAACTATTTCTAGTCATTAATGTTTATTATGATGTCATTATTTAGGTATCACAACTCTTTGCAGTCCACCATTTACTCCATCTGTGCCTGAATGTTTGATGTATAGGTGGTAGAACTTTTCCTTTGTCAACCAATGAAAATTTCAGTTGTGGATGGTGGGCAATTGCCCCCTGCAAAAAAAAAAAAAAAATAATAAGTATTTTTTTTTGATTGGATGATGTTTGAGCAGTTATGCTCAATCAATTTGGGGTCCTTGTAATAAGTATAGGATGAACTGTCATCTACCTGTCTGAATACATCTTCGACAAGTTAGATCCTAGACTGAAATTCCATTCCTTCTGATATCAGAAACCTTTCTATGCTGTCTCCTTGCATCAGTGCAAAATTTCTGTGTCACAGGTGAATAACCACAAAGCACTAAATCATACCCCACACATATGAATTTTATGCCTTCCCATTATTACCCATGTATGAAAAAAAATCTTATATCTGTAGTAGTATCTCTGCAAGCTTAACTTCATCATCTTTAACCATTCATGTAAAATTCTTTATTTATTGACAAAAATGGTTACTTTTTTCCCCATTAATTTCCATCTTGAACATTTCCTAACTTTGTGCTTCTTCCCTTTAATGATTGAAGGGTCACTATAATAATAATAATAATAATAATAATAATAATAATAGGTTCCTAGGTTCATAGGTGTGTACTAGGCTAATGGCCCTGGAGCCTTTACAAGCCTTGCCCATAGGATTGCCCTGGCATTGTACCACTCGACCTTAATTCCCAGTGCCTCTGTCGAGTAGAGCCACTGGAGTGATCCCTGGGGTGAATTTTCTATTTCTCATCCACTCATCAAGATTTCTCTTGAAGAGGACCAGTGAGGTGCTCTGCTTGACACATATGGGAAGTTTTAAAGGGAGAGCCACCTAGCACTTTAGCCATTACGTTTCTGAGCTCCTGGTCAGGCTAGATTTCCAAGGCTGTTTCTGTTATCTGCAAAGCCTAATACTGGTCTTATATTTGTGAAGCTGCTGATTTTGGAGGCACAGGGACTTTAATACATTCTTATCACTGAGAGGCTGATGCTTTTGTGCTACAGTAACGTAGACACATTGTACTCCACTGCCTCTTACTGCAGGATTGCTTTTTTGATAACTGGAGACTAGCTGCCATCTCAATTATCTCAATTTGTTTTTTTTTTTTTTTTGGCAGAAAGCAAGTACCTTCTCCTCTTATACTGATTATCAGATTAGCTTATGGCACACACATTGTTCCAAAGGGTTATCAAACTCAGTAATTATTTTATTTGGGGCATGCACAGAATTTAAATTTTTGCAGTATTTGTTAGAAAACTAGACTGAAATAACTACATTTTATAATCATACCTGATAGAAAATAGATTAAAATTATTTTTCTTTCAAGAAAATTATAAGAAAAAGTAGATTTTCAACCACACATAAAATTATCTGTGTGGAAAGACAGACTAGTATTAAAATACCTAACAACAAAAAAAGAGACTAAAAGTATGTTACAGACTCCAGGGAGGAGAGATTTCTGATTTAATTGTTCCCAAATCAGGATTATTAAAACTGGCTTCTAAAATGTTTTCACTGATAGGCATAGCTGCTTCACCTAGTCAAAATTAAAACTGTACCACCACAGCTATTAGTGTGAGATCCTGCCAAAATAATACTAATGGTACAGAACTGCAAACAGATACAGAATGTATAATCATTGAAAAACCTGAAACTATTTTCCATTGGATGAAGACTTTACTTGTAAGCCGGTTTTACCTTACCTTAGTTTATTATGGATTATAGGCTTTTGCAAAATAATTTTTCAAAGATGACCAAGTGGCAACTTTGCCTCACCAATAATCAGCATTCATTCTTATCACAGACCAGTACTGGCCTGAATTCTGAAATTAGTTAAGGAAGCCTTCACTGGTATTTTGAAGGATTACTAGGTGCAAAAGACAGAGGAAAAGTTCCTCTCCAGGGTCCTTTAAGGACTAAAACTTTATATGGACCAGATTGCATGCCCTTTTTAACATGATTGTGCTCATGAAAACATTTACTTGCAGTCCTCAGACTTCTCTCTCTCTCCAGAGCAAACAGCATTTTTCAGAAATGATTATGCAGAACAGGCAGATTGTGTTAATGACAGGCAAACCTCTAAGAGGCATATGCAAATGATGTGTATTTGAGTGCCAAAGCAGAAAATTCTTTCTTTCTTTCTTTCTTTTAAGCATTTCATTAAGCAATAAAGAACCCTGCCACCAAGTCCAAATAGCAGAGACATAATTTGCAGACTTCAGTGTAACAGCAGGACTTACAGAACTGTCATAGATGGAGCCATCAGTTTCCCATCTCTCTTCCTCAGCATATGCGTGGATAACCTTACATCTAACATCATTACTCTTTGATTGGAAATCAAGCTTGTTGGACTAATAGGGTAAGCTGGTATATATTTCCTGTGATTTAGCTCTAAGGGCTTCTAATTACACAGTTAATGTGATGCTATACTATAGTTCCATATTAAATTTGGTACAAGAAGCTATTAAAAAAATTACTAGATTTGGATTCTAAATTCAAGCGAGCAAAGCCAAATTCAACAAAAGATAAAACCGTGGTACATTTCCCTAAGTCTGCTTATCATGCTGTTCATAGGTTCATAGGTTCATAGGTTCATACTAGGCTATCTGCCCAAGGGCATTTAAGTTTGAATAAAACTATGCCTATCATTTTTCTGTGCCTCTGTCAAGCAGTGACACTGAAGTAATCCCCTCCCATCCATTGGTCAAGATTCCTCTTGAACAAGGCCAGTCTCTGGGTGATGAATCTGTCCGTGGTTCTGAGGGATCTAGATTTTTGAGGTGAAGCATATTCATCAAATCTGGGTTTGACATGGCCTTATATGTCAGGCACAGGTCACCTCTGATATGAGACTGAATAAAGCTGGAGTTCTTTCAGTCGGGCAGCATAAGACATATTTTGAGACCCTTTATCCTTTTGGTGAGGAACTTTGGGGCCTTTCAAGCTGCATCAGGTGTCTGGTCAGATACATTGTACTCAATCATAGGTCTAATGAGTGATGCCTTGATCTAGATGTGAATCCCTTCATGATCAGGTGGGCGATATAGGTTTTCCTAACTACTTTAGTAACATGAGTGTCAAGACTACTGTCAACTTGGGTCCCCAGATCCCTGATGACTTTTCTGTGCTCAGTGGATTGTCACCTATATGGTAGCTAGTAACCTTGTTTATGACTATGCATTTTTTAACTTCAGGCCATGGCTCTGGCACCAGTTATCCGCTTCTGTGAGGCCCTTCTGGAGGATATCTGTGTCAGATGTGTTAGTTTGCAGTCATCTGCAAACTTTGTCAGCCATAACCCTCCTGTGTTTGCTTGTACTTCAGAAAAGTAGATGCCGAACAAGAGTGGACCCAGGACTGAGCCCTGTGGGACACCACTTGTGACAGGCTTTGAGTCTGACATGGCTCCAGCAACTCTGACCCTGTGGGTTCTGTCGCTAGCCAGTTTGCAACCCATCTTGTGATGTATGGGTTTGCTGATGAGTTTGGCCTTTGCCAGGTCGAGGTAGGCTGTATGGACTGCCTTTCCCTCATCAATGGCCTTGGTGACTGTCTCGAAAAAGTCAACCAAGTTAAACTGGGTTGGATCCAAAGTCTGCAAGTTCCCTATGTCTTTATTTATGAGTTCCATTATGATCCTCTCCATGGCTTTGCAGATAAGGCTTGGTGGGTTTAATTCCTCATTATGGATGCTGTGTTTTGCCTTAGTGAGGGCAGTTCTCACCTCAGCCAGTATGTTAGCAATGTGTGTAGGTTCAGTAATTTTGAACTAATTCTGAGCATATTTGGGAGTTTCCTCCTAGGTTTCTAACATAGCTAAAGAAGGCCTTATGATTCTCTTTAGAGTCCTTGGCGATTTTTCTCTCAAAATTTGCCTTGGATGATTTTATGAGAGCTCTTAGTTTTTACTTATAATGATCAAAGGTGTCTTACCTTTCAAGGATTTTGCTCTATCTTGTAGTAGCTTCCTCCTTTTGTTGTAGAGCTTGTTTATGGCTGGGGTCCACCGGACTGTCTTAGTTTTGTTTGGGATTGCCTGATCCATGCAGTCCTGTAGGTGCTGGTAGAAGGCATTTAGTAATGTTTACCACTGGCTCAGGGCACTGTGGTCTTTTTGTTTCAGGATGAGGACCTCCAGCGAGATTAGTTTATGATCTGATCTCACCAGTGAGGGGTGTTGAACATTTTGATCCCATGTTCGTGATGATGAGATCAAGTATGTTTTCACCTCTTGTGGGGATGGTGACTAGTTGTTCCATGGCATTTGAGTTTATGAACTCGTGTTCGGGCTTGAGTAGTGTTCCCAGTCTATATTAGGGTAGTTGAAGTCACCTAGTATGATGGTGTTTGGAGATACATTTATCCCTCCAATGTTTTCAGGAAGGCCATGTGAGGTTCCTGAGTTTGAGAGGGTGGCCTGTAACATGCTACAAATTGCAGAGCAGTCTTGCCTATGGTTAATTGCACCTGGATGGTCTCATGAATATGGACACCTGATATGAGGTGAAACCTGTTAGTGCTGGGGTGCACATCGATGTTCTCCATATTGAGAGCATCTTGAGATTGAGACTTCTGGCATTGAGCAGCATTACCCTTAGTTTTTCCTTTTGGTGTTCTAGGGTGGTAGGTTTAGAATTTGAGCCTTGCAGCATGTCATCCCAGTTTGAATGACACCAGAATTTAAGCCAATTATTAAAGCTGATCATCTTATCACTGTATTGTGGCATCATTCTAGGTGAACAAGGTCAGGGTCATACCTGCCTGGGCTACATAATGTGACCTTCTCCTTACTCAGTGACTATGGAATCACCAATGACAAGTGTGTCTGGCATTTTGTTTGGCCTTAAGGGCTGTGACTGTTTGACACTCTGACTGTGTGGTCTATGTGTTGCATGTGTTGGGTCGTGAGGTGGTAGTTGTTTGGGTGTCTGGGTGGCCTCTGCTGTTTGTATGTCTTTGTGTGAGTATGTGTATGATTTGAAGTTGTGATGGTACCATGTCTCCTCCTGTCTGGTCTTGCCAGTCCTATGTTGAGAGAGCTCAGCCTCCAGTTTGGCCGTATAGTTGCATCTCATGTATTTGTGTTTTGTGGGAGAAGGAGAGGATTGTGTACATGAGGCAATTGTAACATTGCCTCAATATTCCCAGGTTCACCAGTTGAGCTGGAGAGGACACTAGCAACTGATCACATACTAGAAGTAGTAGATAAAGAACTTTCAAAGGACAAGTGGGTTTTGGGCTGGTGGGGTACTATCTATAATAAGAGTGCTTTATCAAGGTGTAAGTACTGTAGGAGTAAGTGCTAGGCTTTACAGATAGAGAATAGTCTACTTGGGAATCAAGTAGAGATGAACTTTTCAGTTATAGGATATGCTGGTTAGATCAGCAGTACAGTTTAGCGTGTTTTATAGCAGGGGCTGAAGGAGCTAGAATTGGCCCAAAACGACCAATGGACTACTAGTTTCTGGCTGAAACTTCACCAAATCGGACAAAGGCCCGCTCAGTACTTCCCACTCCCACTGGTAAGCAAAGAAACTTCCCTCCTTCCTAATAAGGCAATGGATCAGTAACAGGAACTAAAAACAAAGCCCAGGGATCAGCAACTCTGAAACTGGACTACTCTAGTTCAGTAAAGTGGGAAAACAAGAGATTTTTGTTTTATTACAGAGATAAGGAAAAAACAGACAGTAAATGCTATAAATGCTGTAGTGTGTAGCCTACAGAAACAATTTGCAACAATTAGTAACTTAAAGTGCAATAAACAGTGTAAAATGCAGAAATCACTTAAAGTAGCAGTAAAACAGGAAATGCAGTCGCTAGCTTAATAACAGTGGGAAAGCCACAAAAATACTTATATCTGGTAGAAAGTCACTCTTTTAGCTCTCTGCTGCTTGGATCACTCTGCAGGCCACCACGAGGATCTGTGCAGAGTTGGTACAAGCTGGAAAACACGTGTTTAGCGTGTTTTAATAGACTACTAGTTTCTGGCTGAAACTTCACCAATTCGGACAAAAGGCTGCTCAGTGCTTCCCACTCCCACTGGTAAGCAAAGAAACTTCCCTCCTTCCTAATAAGGCAATGGATCAGTAACAGGAACTAAAAACAAAGCCCAGGGATCAGCAACTCTGAAATTGGACTACTCTAGTTCAGTAAGGTGGGAAAACAGATTTTTTTTTTTTTTACAGAGACAAGGAAAAAAAACAGACAGTAAATGCTATAAATGCTTTTAAGTGGCTAGCACACTTGAGTGTGTTAGCCTACAGGTAAAATTAAGCAACAAATAACTTTTTAAGAGTGCAAAACAGTATCATTCACGGTTACCATATATTGCATATTAGCATTTATTTAAGAAGGCATGCATAGCTCGCAAAGCTGCTTTGTTGGTGTCAAAGCATTGCATTTGGATGCTCCAACAACTCATTAACTCAACTGTTGCTATTTGGACTAAACTTTATTTAAAACAAATCTGTGTCTGTATCTATATCTATATATCTGTCTATAAAGATATAAAATGAGTGTGTGTGTGTGTGTGTGTGTGTGTGTGTGTGTGTGTGTGTGTGTGTGTGTGTGTGTATACAGATACATGTATATAAATAACTATATATATATATATATATATATATATATATATATATATATATATATGTATATATATATATATATATATGTATATATATATATATATATATGTATATATATATATATATATACATATATATATATATAAATATATGGATCTAGTACAGTTTATCAAAGTTTCAAAACTTCGAAGACCATATGGCCAAAACCATATGATCAAAGTTTTGAAACTTCAAAATAAAAATAAAAAACACAAAAAGTAAACAAAACATGTTATACTTACCTTTTTGCAGGGGGGCAAGCTCCCTGCTACTTAAATATATCAACTTCGAGATCCTCACTACAGTGAGGAAAATGGCAAATCCTGAGTTCTGTGCTGTATGGTGATCTCAGTGCAAAGTGTTTAAAGTTTCAAAACTTCGATCATATGGTCTTCAAAGTTTTGAAACTTCGATAAACTGTAGTAGATCCATACATATATTTATATATATATATATATATATATATATATATATATATATATATATATATATATATATATATATTAATATATATATAAAGTTTCAAGTTCCTTCTCTACTAATCTTCTCATGAATAAGAAACCTTTTTTAACAGCAAACAAATACTTCCATGACAGTGTTTTAATCAGAACAATATAAATATAAACATTTTCTTCCAGCCACAATATCTCAAGATCTTGTGGGAGAGAAAATATTAGACAATTTCCTTCCAATATGTTTTCTGTGTGGAGATTCTCCCCAGACCCTAATTTGAATTCCCAAGAGGGGGTTTAAGACACTATTTACTAGACTGGCATTCAGCAACTTCGGATAAATGTCCTATTAAACATTTTCCCAGGTTTCCACCACAGGATTTCCTAAGATACCTCACTTCCTATTCTAGATTTGCTTATTTATCAGGTCCTCCAGGTTTTACTACAGACAAAACAACTATTGCAGCTAATTGTTCTAGCAATTTGCATCAAGTCAGATGGTCAGAATTTTACTCCAGACTGGTCCTCATTTGGAAAAATGACAACTGCATGAGGCCAGTACTAGATCTAGATTTGTCAGATCCTGACAAATATGCACTATTTAAAAATGTCCAGAACTGTGACATGGAAGCTTTTATACAAAAGGACCATTCCTCACACCAGTAGACATACTGGAGGTATACCTTCGTAATTCCACTAATTCAACTCATGCGATGTATCTGTGTTATAAAGTGGCTCATTTACACTTCCTAAATTTAAAGTCTGTGATTTGGTCTATCCCCAACCCCACCCAGACGGAGAGCTGAAATCAGTGCAAAAGGAAAGAAGATTATGATTTGAAAGGAATTCATGTTCAAGCCTTAGTGGGTACCTTCTTGTGGTAGGCTTTGATGTTCACCAAGTTCCACTAGATGAAATTAATTATATATCTGCCATTAATTTGGTGTAACACAAGTGTTTTGCATACATGATTGACAAAAATTGAGCAGCAGCACAAATTGTTAAGTACATATGTGCGTGAATCACATTAAGTTGAATTTATGCTTTATACAGTATATATATGTAGGATTGTGTATGAAAATAAATTACTGAAAAGGTGGTGTTTGTAAGAACATGTAAGATTCTATTATAGTGAGTAGTGTGTATGTGTGAGCATTCATGAGTTAGGATTTAAATTAGGGCTAGATAAGGAGATAGATTTAGTCTTGTGCCTGTTTAGTGCTGTGTGTGCTGTGTCCTTTTGTCTTGGTTATTGGTACTGCTAGGAAAAGAGTTTTTAGTAATGTAATGTAATGTGTCGCATTAGAGGCAGGGGTAGGGGTAGGGATGGGGTTAGCACACCTGAAGGAAAGCGAGTACTACTGTTCAGATGATGCTTGATCTGGGGTTTGTAGCTGGGGCTTACTGACAGATGATGAGAAGCTGTCAGTGTTTTTTGATTCTCCTATTTTTTGTCAGTCATTTGTCTGTAATTTGGGTTGTCAACCAATCATGATATAATCAGGTGTGTGTTTGTGTGTGTGTGTGTATACATACATATATATATATATATATATATATATATATATATATATATATATATATATATATTTATATTTGCTGTTTTTATGAAACAAACACAGAGTTTCAGAGTTTTTCAAAATGGGTTCCATCACAAAAGTAAGAGAAAATAGAACAGAGAAATATAATTAAAAACAGAAAAAAATATCAAACAATGCAAATGCTAACCTAAGATCATTAACTGAGTGAATAAAAAATAATTGTATGTACACAGAACACTGAGTAAATTAGTAAAGGATGCAAGAAAAAGGAAATTTTAAAAGAAGAAAAAAAAAATCACATGTATTTGCAACCTTAAAGAGAGAGGAATAGACTCCAAAGAAGAAGCAAGACACTATATGGTGAAACTCATATGCAGAAAAGAAATGAGCTGGAATACTCATAAAGCAAGGTCAAGCATATCTGAAAGTACATATAAGCAAAGTCATCCAGACATGGCAGTCAGTGTCTTTTGGCTTTTCCCGGTTAGGGGTCGCCACAGTGGAACTCCGGTCCGCTAATGATTGGCAGTAAATTTTTACGTACCGAGTTGCCAGCTCTGATGCACAACCTTCAAGTCATCCAGGCATGGCAAATGTTGCAAAACTGAGATTAGCATCACTGAAGTCTAATTTAGTGAAAAGCATACAGTTCAGTGACACAGAAATGGAGTAAACTGAAAATGAAATGAAAACATTTGCCATGAGATGAAGGATCTGAAAGGGAATCCCAGACATGGATACTAGTTCAGAGCAGTGATTTACTAAAATCTGTAGAGGCTGAAGGGACACTACTTAACATCTTGTGTCACTTCAATAAAGAAAATGGTTCATTCATTTAATTAAATGTTGGAAGTAAAAAAATGTCCCAAAGTAATGTGAGCAAAGTCCAAAACAGTTATTTCAAAAACAAGCCCCAAATCATGGAAATAGGCACAGTAATAAAATCCACAAATATATTTATTGTGTAAGCGCTTTTGTAATCAAATATTACTTCTTCAGACACATAGTAAAGACACAAAGTACAATCCATTTATATATCATTTAAATTAAATAATCAAGTCAGTTTCCCTCCAAAATATTTAAAGACACAGGCTATATTAACAAGTACTGTTTCCCTACAATATAACAAATATTATTAAATCCTTTAATGGATCAAGTTCTACAATATATATTCATTGTATTACATCAAATATTCAATACAGAGACTAGAAAAAAATGTGAAACAGTTAAGAAAAGGAATATTCTTATTGGATTGGAATGAAGTGCCTGCTACTGAGATAAAAAAGTCGCCCAGCTGGAAAACCTTGATTACAAATACTTAACTATCTTTTGGATAAATGTATTAACATCTTTGCATAGTGATTTAGCCTCATGTAAAAAGTACTTATATGTATGTCCTAAAATGACACCAGACTGACTAACAATGGAGAATACCCTGCTAGTACTTGAAAGTGAACCTGCAAACCACCCTAAGAATTATCGACCAATAACTGTTTTTTAGCTGCTTTGAAGATGTGCCATACTTCTAAGGATAGAGGGTCTACCAACAACATACAAGTTGCATACAGGAATTGATGCAGACAGAGTACACAGTCATTTAGATAAAAAAATTAACAATGGCTTTAGAACTAAGGTGGGAATAAATGAAATTCATACAGAATAAAGGAGCATCTTCTGTTAAAATAAAACATAATGGTGACCTGTAAAAAGAAAAGGAATCTCATTATGGCATGTATTGATTACAAAACGGTTTTATAGCATTCCACACACATGGATTGTAGAATGTATGCAAATATGCAAGATCCACATTGATACATTAAACAAGTGAGAAATCACTTTGCAGGTAAAACACAAAAAGTGCAAATTGCTATCCAGGTTAAGAAAATCCAATGTGGAATATTCCAGGATGATGCTTTATCTCCATTACTATTTTACCTTGTCCTCAATCCATTAAGCTGTTTACTTAATAGCCTAGCTCATGGATTCAGTCCAAGAAAATCTCCTTGTCAAGCAGTAGCTCATCTGCTTTTTGTGCAGGATTTAAAATGATATTGTTCATTAGATAAGTATCTGAAAGAACAGCTACAAGTCATTAAACTTTCTCCGATGCAGTTTGTTCAAAACAAATTTGCAAAACTAACATTTGAAAGAGGAAAACTGAAGATTTAGAAAATAAGAATCTTGGGAAGGATGGTGATATAAAAGACTAGGATCAACAAGAAATGTAAAATATCTGGGATTCAGTAAGAAGATAGCAATATAACAAGAACAAATGATAAGAAAGCTCATTAAGGGTATCTTTAGAAGCTTACTTTACTTCATTAGTTATAACACACTAGAACAGCTCCTCTCACCATTGAGCACCCTATTCAACCACAGCTTAAGTACAGGCTTCATTCCAGCAGTGTGGAGAACTGCCATTGTCATCCCCTTGCACAAAGATTGTGCCACTACTGACCCAGGAAACTACTGCCCCATTAGCTTGACAAGTCTGATCTGTAAAGCCATGGAGCGTACTATTATGGATATCATAAACAAGGACAAATGCAGTCTCCAAGCACTTGACCCCACCCAATTTGGATTCATCAAGGGCAGATCTTGCCTGTTGAACCTGGTTGACTTCTTTGAGACTGTCGCCAAGGCTCTGGATGAGGGAAAGTCAGTATATACATGACTTGGCCAAGGCCTTTGATACAATCTCCCACTCGGGCATCATCAAAAAGCTAACACAACTTTGCGTTAATCCCTTTCTCATCAGGTGGGTTGACAACTGGCTCACCAATAGGACCCACAAGGTCAAATTAGGTGCCTCCCCTTCCAACAGCAGACCTGTCACTAGTGGTGTCCCCCAGGGATCTGTCCTCAGACCCCTGCTATTTGGCATCTACTTCTCAGAGGTCCAGGCAAAGACAAAGGGCCTGTGGCTGACCAAGTTTGCGGATGACTGTAAGTTGGATGCTGTCACTGACTCCTCAAATGATGTTAGTATACAGCAAGACGGTCTCACAGCAACAAATGACTGGTACCAAAGTCATGGCTTTAAGTTAAATGCAAAACATGTATTATCATATCATTTGGCAAAAACATGGCTCCTACTGATTACCACATCAACGGCAACCCCCTATGCACACAACCTGTGGTGAGACACCTGAGTACTCAGGTTGGCAACAATCTCCCATTCAACCATCATGGAGCCGCAGTGCTCAGAAAAGCCTTTTACTTGATTCTTCTCATAAGTAAAGGGATTGCATCCAGAAAAAAGGAGGTTATTACCTCTCTGTACTCCTCCATTAGGCCAATAATTGAGCATAAAATCCTGTTTGGTATGTACCTCTCCAAACATCTGCACCAACTGGAAAGGCCACAGAAATACCTCAAAAAGAGAATCCATGTCCTCCAACACCTGTTCTATGTGGACAGGTTCACATCACAATCACTCTACTCAGTATCATATAGATTGCTCAGAGGTGATCTGTGTCTCGCATAAACGGCAATACCGGACCCTGTTCTACTAGAGATGCTCCATATCCATAAGTCTAACTCCTCACACAGTAGCCACTCAAAAGGCCTAAATCTAATATTTGACATCAACAAAACCTGCTGGAGAGGCAGGTTTGTCTCCCAGAGGCTGCCCTGTCTCTGGTATAGACTTCCAATACATGTCAGACAGAGTACGTCGCTGACCTTCTTCAAATGCAACCTTGATGAGTGGATGGGAAACCACAAATTTGTGCCAGGGGTTCCATCTGTGTCCCTCATTGACAGGGATGAAAGGTGCTGACTGAGGTTTCTTTTTGGGGATAAACTCTTGCCCAGACTTGTAAGGACCCCAGGCCCATTAGCCTAGTAACCTCCTATTATCCTATGGTCCTAAGAAACTAATACTCAAGCCTGCATTATCATCCAGGAATAAAGTTCAAGCTATAAATCAATTTGTACTTCCTGTTTTAGTTTACAGATTTAGGGTGATCAACTGGCCCTTAATTAGAAACAGCAAAACTGCTTTATGCTCATCATATTATATCCAAGAACCAGTATATGCTAAGGTTATATATCCTCATTCTAAGGTTATATATCCTCAGTCTAAAAGAGGCATAGGCCTCCTTGAAATTGACTACACATGTAAGTCAGTGGTTGTGCGACTGCATACATGATTATTGACATAATCAGATTTAAACATAGTGAAAACTTTAAAATGTAAGCAAAATAAGTCTAAGATAACCAATTTGCTTAGTTTAGCAGAAACTTTTAGAAAAGGAATAAGCATGGAAATCGAACTAAGAGTGGACAAAAACAGGTAGCAAAAGAAAGTGCAAAACAAGCAAAAGGAATACAAAGAACATGATCAGGAAAAATGAAAAGAGTAAGAAAAAGCCCACAATTATAGTAAGAATGACAAAAGTCAACTGAAACAACTGTGATCAAGAGCTGATGCATGGGTGTCTTGGGCAAGGTGACTTTAAACATAAAGATAAACAATT
This sequence comes from Protopterus annectens, assembly GCF_019279795.1. NCBI lineage: Eukaryota > Metazoa > Chordata > Ceratodontiformes > Protopteridae > Protopterus > Protopterus annectens. Next base: position 158,667,078 of record NC_056742.1, read on the forward strand.
AGTTTTGGTAGCTCAAGATAGTTGAGCACGTAGTTGATGGTTCATATAATCCACAGAAAAGCTTGATGTTACAGATAAATGTAAGTTTTACACTACAGAACTAGTCTTGTTTTAGAAGGTGATCTGCTTATGGCGAAAGGTTTATTTACTGAAAAATGTAATATAGCAAGTGTGTCCACTGGAGACTGTATAAATATTACAACACAGATGTAGCTGAGAGGCATTGGAAACATTAACCACAAAAGATTATCGAAGATGATAAAGTGAAATTATTCCATTCCAGCAACTACAAAGTTAGAAGTAAACATGGCAGATAGTATAATTCAAGAGAAAACGACAGAACAGTATTTGTGACAAAGGAAGATACTGCAAGTCCAGCTATATGGAATTTTGTAAATAATTATATGTCATTTGTGAATATCAACATGATTCATATAAGATGTTTGTGTTACAAATGTATTAGAGCTATATGTCATATAAGATGGTTTGCACATACATGTGTACTGAAGAGGTATTTTACAAAGTGCTGTTTGAAATGTATCCACAATGTACCCTACTGGAATAGAACAGAAATGTACATACACTATTATAACTGTTTAAATGCATATATTTTAACAGAGGAAACCAGAATACAAAAGGTTAACTTCAGAAAAATAGCTGAAATTAAATTACTTTATGGCTGGGCTATAAGAAAGATGTTATCTTTCAGTTTCAGTGCAGCAACAGACATACTACCTGTGCTGAGAAGTTTTCTGTATTGTCTTGGAAGTGTTTTATCTTTTTATGACTTCCAGGATCTACAAAGATCTGAGGAAAAGCCCTTGTGTATGTATTTTCACAGGTAGATACTAAATACTGCTACTAAACACTGCTAACTTTTAGCAGTGGGGGTTTTACCTGGGACAGAGTCAGATGACAAGAAGTGATGTCATTCTGCAAGCTATCACAGCAATATTTGAGATACTATTCTGTATTCTGTCTTTGGCATGACAACATTAGCTAGAGGATCTATTTATCACATCTGCCTTGCTGGTCTAATTAAGTAAGTGCACTAGAGTATAATAATTCTCTTAGATATAGTCAGGAATATAGCAAAGGTTAATTTGGATGTATTTCTTTATTTATTTATTTATTTGAGACTGTCCTGCAATGTTGTTTTAAATATTTCCTGTGATTTTGAACTCTGATGTTACTGTAGATATATATAGCATGGCATTGTTCTTTTATTATACATTATTAAATATATTTAAACATTTCATTGTGGCTGATCTGTTTAGATATATTTAAGTTCTGAAAGTACTTGCGTATTTATTTGGTGACATTGTGTAGGCTACTCCTAATAGCCTTGTTCAAAGATTGAAGCAAAACTGATTTCATGAACTTTAATTATTCCTTGACTTAGAAACTGGGTCCATTCCCATCAAGGTGTGTAAAAAAATAAACATTTAGATAAACTAAACAAAGCAGAAAATAGCACACCACCATTTCTCTATATAGCCCAATCTGATGATCAGTTACTGCACCAAATCAGGATAACAATATCAATAATATAGTCTCTGGGCTTTGTCATAAACTAGAAAAAATAATGTATTTCTACAGCTCAGTCTGTAACTTTAATGGGGATAGTATAGCTCTGGATAAACATTATTCTGTATCAGGAGAAACAAACAGATCCAGACTTTGATGTCAGATTTCTCTCTGTGGGGTACCATTAGAATAATGTAATGTGTTAGGGCTCTGGATTATATGATCTCCTGCATCCTCATTGTCACTCATGCAAAACTGCATATGAGAAAAAGCATTAATAAGCTCTGAAGGTTGTGCATCAGGGCTGGTAACCCGGTACATAAAAATCCACTACCAATCATTAGCGGACCGGAGTTCCACTGTGGCGACCCCTAACCAGGAAAAGCTGAAAGACACAAACAAACAAACAAACAAGCTCTTGGCAATGTTAGGAATGAGCCCTTCAGTAAATCAGTCAGTAAAATAATTTGATAATTTGGTTGAGAGGTGAAAGCAGTCTTTCTAGAAGGATGCCTTTAGCTCCAGCTACCATCTCTCAGCAGATGGCCAATGACTCTTGTTTTTGCTTGAGACACTTGCTTCATTGCCCACTCATTGTAAGAATTATAGGCACATTAAGAAGAAAGTCCTCACATCAGCTTGCCTTGAAGGGAATGAAAGCTGTATACTGAGCCCTTCAGGGCAACTTTGCCCCTAATTGCCTGCAAATAAGTACTGACAATACCACATTGGCGAGTTACCTAAACATATAATGAAGTACAAAACCCTTTCAGCTCAAACAGGAGGTTCATAACCTTTGTAAACTGGATGTTCAACCTTCTGCTGTTTGCAGTTCATATTGCTGGTTAGCAGAACAATTTTGCAAAGTCTCTTGCTATAGAGATATTACCGGCACATATATAGCAGTTAGATCCTATAAAATTTCTATAAATCCAGCAGTGGGACATTCCCAAGTTGGGATTATCTCACACCTCAACAACCAACCTCTAACCTTTGCCTCCCTTTTTATCACAAAGTAGTTTGCAAAACAGATGTCATCTCTTTCCTTTGTATCAAGATATACTGCACGCTTTCTTTCAGTGTTCACTAATTCAGCAAGTGATCAAAACAAAACAAGAGAAAACAAACTGAATTCACTTAGCTCCAGACTGTCAGTGTTAGCCATGATTTTTTTCTCCTGTTATAGCTCACGTCTTTTCCTACTTGAACTTTGCCAATATGCAAGTCTTATTACCTCAATGAAGGTGAAGTACTGTAGTCCAACTTCAAATCTCTAAATTTTTAACTTGCAAGATAAAGCACTTATTCTGCATAGTGGCTATTTGTCCTTAGAAGTATTGAACAACTTTAAAGCAGCTAAAAAACTTTTATCAGAAAGCCAGTTAGCTTGGACATCTTTAAAATATTTAGAACCATTAAACTGTCCAGAACTAAAAAAAGTTTGATAATTTTAATTGCCTCCTTTAGTCAGTTTACTATCAATATCGTGAAAGACTAAATAATTTCCGTTTGCAATATCGAAGTAAACCATTGAAACCGGAATCTCGTGTCCATCACAATGTCAACCCAAATGATCAAAACATTTGAGTCGACGTTTTCATCGAAAAGATCACGTGATACCCGTATAGGATCTGATGTAAATCAAACTCCTATATGACATATCATGTCCCTCACAGCCCCTGCTAATAATATATTCCAACTCTGAGATCACAGTACAGTGGGGATGTGGATGATTTTTCCAATCTCCACTGTACTGTGACCTCCATACAGTTTGTTGAACACACTTAGGCAAATGCACTACTACATTCGCATAAGTGTGTTCGACTATCCCATACACTTGACATTCTGTGAACGACAATTTGATTTTCGGCAGCATACGTGCCAACAGGTTGTCGTTTGCAGTATTGATAGTAAATCCCTTTAGTCCAGCCTTGCATATTCATCTACCAAAGTCTGTGTTTCGGCAAATTCTGGGACCTCCTCATACTGCACTCTTTTCTAAAGTACATTTCCCATGAAAATCTACCAAGTTGGTTGTGACATCTCATCTTCCTTCTATTTGAACTTCATGTTTTTGAGGTTAACTTTACTTCCATTTAAATCATCTGATTGAATAGAAAACATTATTTTTGGAAACCCTCCCTGTTAGTTAGAGTTACCTCAAACAGAAACCAAAAAGATAAATGCAAACAACTTAAATAAATATTTAAGCACCAGTCACCACACTGCAGCAGTAATCAAATGATCCTTTATTCCAAGTTCCACATGTAAATAGTACTAAAAAGTACTTAAAAAATGAAGACAGGCAAATAAATGAATTGTGTCATAGTTAAGTAGTGGCTTAGGTGTACATCTATTAACCCATCAATAAATGCGTCACTAATAAACATTCTAATTCTATTGTATGCTGTGTTTAATTGGTTTATATTAACTTCCTCATAGGTTTCCTTTTCTAAAATTGAGACCATTTTCCCATTGTAATGTTCTTTGTACATAATTACTAGCCCTCCTCCCTTGTCTGGTTTCATAAACCTGATAGGAAAGCTTCAAAAAGATGTTAGCAGTTGTTGTTCCCCTTTAGTTACTAATAGTAGCGTTACATGGTGGATTAAAAGTACTGGCAACTCTGAGTTCATTATTACTGTATGAGGAATTCCCCATCAGTACAGTCAGGTTTAACTTGCGTATGAATAGTTTAAATTCAGTTAATAATTCTGCAAGGTTACACTTATTTGTTGGGACAAAAAGCCCTTTTGAAAACAGTTCAACTAGCAACTTATCAATATGACATTTAGTGTAGTTATAGATCTTAAAGTCACCTTCAGCATTGACCTAACCTACAGTTGCCAAGCAACCGACAGGAAAGAACTGTAATTGGTGAACCTAATAGGACAAACAGTAACCTGATAACAGGTACCAATGAAGGAACCACAATACCAGGTTTAACTGGCCTACAAGATATCACTAACTGGTTGAGCGATTAACTAAACCTGGAAAATTCACAGGCAAGTAATAATATTGATTCGCTAAACCAGGGGAAGAGTACTCTAACTGAAAAGTTTAAACTATTTGACAGTAAGCTGTTAAAGATTAAGAAATTACAACTAGAGCTTAACTATTTCAACAAATGCATAAAAGAAAAAATAGTACCAAAGGGGCTAAGATATTGTTCGTACCCTACGGGCCTGATTGAAGGTTCCGACTTTCATAATGAGTTGATAGAACTTTTTAACAACCAGGGGTTGGACCTTTTAAGGTGTATGTCCAAACACTATCAAATAATGGTTAACAAGATGGCCTCAGAAACTTTAACCTTGGAAAAGATATTAAGGCAGACACGGTTTTTAACCGATACCAATATGACTATAACCGTACCTTTACGAGTATAGCCCAGCAACTTGACAAATCGAAAAATGTCAAAATTAAGAAACTGCAAAGAGACTTAAAAGTCTATGCGGAAGGTACTGCATATCCGAAACCCCCAAGTTCACAGAATGCTGTAACTTGGAATAGAGGGGAACAACCACCTGTACAGGGACATACCTTTAGACCGGACCAACAAACAGCCCTAATGTGGGTTATGACCCAAACTACATTGAAAATGAGAACAACAGTGAAGATTACATCAACACACGTGTTGATTTTATTGATAGACAGAATGTAGATACTAATAGGGGTCACACTTATCAAAGCCCAACCCCTCCCCAACACCATAGCCAACATTATTGGCAACAGCAACAGCAACAACAACAAAAAAACTACAGGGGTGGGGGGGGGGCAATTGGAATTCCAATTCACACTTTCCCCCCAAGAAGACATACAACACCCGCAGCAGCAAGAAGAGTTGACAACTGTAACAAAAACAACTGAGTTACCACTATGTAATGTGGTACTCAATGCTGAAGGTGACTTTAAGATCTATAACTACACTGAATGTAATTTCGACAAGTTGCTAGTTGAACTGGTTTCAAAAGGGCTAACTTTTGTCCCAACAAATAAGTGTAACCTTGCAGAATTACTAATTGATTTTAAACTATTCATACGTAAGTTAAACCTGACTGTACTGATGGGAAATTCCTCATACAGTAATAATGAACTCAGAGTTGCCAGTACTTTTAACCCACCATGTAACCCTACTATTAGTATGTTTGAGTATTTATGTGAACATGAGTTCAGGCAAATTGTGCTAAACAATAAAAAAACATGTAAAACACGAAAACATAACTAAAGAGGAACAACAACTGCTAACATCTTTTCGAAGCCTTCCTATCAGGTTTATGAAACCAGACAAGGGAGGAGGGCTAGTAGTTATGTACAAAGAACATTACAATGGGAAAATGGTCTCAGTTTTAGAAAAGGAAACCAATGAGGAAGTTAGTATAACCCAATTAAACACAGCATACAATAGAATTAGAATGTTTATGAGTGACGTATTTATTGATGGGTTAATAGATGTACACCTAAGCCACTACTTAACTATCACACAATTCATTTATTTGCCTGTCTTCATTTTCTAAGTACTTTTTAGTACTATTTACGTGTGGAACTTGGAATAAAGGATTGTTTGATTACTGCTTCAGTGTGGTGACTGGTGCTTAAATATTTATTTAAGTTACAGTTACCTCAGGCAGAATAATATTAGAACTGGAAGCTATTCTACAGTGAAACAATATGACTTAAAATACCCTTCTCACACCAAGAGTTGTCTTCTGTCTTCCGTCTCCCATACATTCCACCAAAATAAAAAGGGAGTATCTATTTTATATATATATATATATATATATATATATATATATATATATATATATATATATATATATATATATATATATATATATATATATATCCTAAATATTCTATACATTAAATATTCTACAGAAGGTCATCTCATTCTTTTGGACAGAGAGAAGAATGCTTTAAGAATGTTCACTTGTTTTTCCAAGCAAATCTTTTCAAACTGTTTGTCCCATTGGATTGGATTGGATTTAATTATGATAAATGAACCAAATCACTGAACTGCACTATTAGAACATTATCTACTAGGACTGCAGCCACATCTACATCATATCTTACAACTGTATCCGATCAGGATATATAAGGTACAGTATGGATTTTTGTCCACTCTTTTGCTTAACAATAGATATTGGACACTTAGTTTATTAGTAGAGGAGAGGTTGGCACAATATTGTTAAAGGAATCTTTTAAATGTCATTCATTTAGGGGTGACTAACTGCTCCTTGAGACGTTATCTATCTTAAATAAGTTACTGTTCCAGTGACCCTCTCCAAAGAAGGCAAGTTAACAGTATGATATACTTAACAGCATTTATTTTTATGTGAACACTGTCTATCGCTGAGTACACTTAGGTTTTGTGAGAGTTCTAAAAAAATGCTGTTACAAATACAACAAAACAAACTTATAAAACTGAAAAACAACACAAAAGGCAAGGGTTTACTCCACCAAAAACTGTATTAGGACAAACAATAAACGTAAGCGCTTTCGTACACATGCAATATGTGAACTTCTTCAGACAAAAATCAAGTCACAAATAATCAGTTATATATGGTGTACAATAAATGACATCACAATTCTAATTAAAACATTAAAGGTCCCACACACAAAATGCAACAACCTAAAAAGCTTAAAATACATATATATACATATAAATTAATTTGCCACTTTGTAAAAACAACAACAATAATAGTAAAATGTTCCTACAAACAATATTAATTTTAAATTTGTATTTTATCTCTGAAAAGATTTAATTTTTAATAAACATTTAATGCAGCAGACATCATTAAGTCCAAGATATGAAAAGGCATTCATTCTAAGCTGCCAATAAAGTTCCCTTTCCTCTAAATATACCTGCCATGGTCCCCCTCGGGGTCCTTTTTTCACTTGGTCAGTTATGGAGTATAGAAAATGGTGACCATTATTCTCAAACACATGTCTAGCCAAGGCATTATTCATATTCTGCTTCCTGGTACTATATTGGTGCTCATAAATTCTTTGCCTAAAATGCTTTTCATT